>NW_026961201.1:0-274000 GCF_963924245.1 Chroicocephalus ridibundus
GCAGTTCCCAAATAGCTTTAGAGCAAGGCATAATTTTCCCTGCTGGCTCTTTGGGCGGGGGACCAATCTCCAGACATATGGCCATTTTTGTGCCTGGCGCGGCGCCAAGTGAGAAAGGGTGGATTTGAGGTTAAAGGCAGCTGGAAAGCCTGAAGCCCCCAAGTCTGTGGGGCTACGCAAGCGGTTCCCAAAGAGCTTTAGAACAAGGCGTTGTTTTCCCTGCTGGCTCTTTGGGCGTGGGACCAATCTCCAGACATATGGCCATTTCTGTGCCGGCGCGGCACCAAGTGGGAAAGGGTGGTTTTGAGGCTGAAGGCAGCAGGAAAGCCTGCAGGCCCCAGGTCTGTGGGGCTACGCAAGCGGTTCCCAAAGAGCTTTAGAGCAAGGCATAATTTTCCCTGCTGGCTCTTTGGGTGTGGGACCAATCTCCAGACATATGGCCATTTTTGTGCCTGGCGCGGCGCCAAGTGACAAAGGGTGGATTTTGAGGCTGAAGGCAGCAGGAAAGCCTGCAGGCCCCAGGTCTGTGGGGCTACGCAAACGGTTCCCAAAGAGCTTTAGAACAAGGCATAGTTTTCCCTGCTGACTCTTTGGGCGTGGGACCAATCTCCAGACATATGGCCATTTTTGTGCCGGCGCGGCGCCACTTGGAAAAGGGAGGTTTTGAGGCTTAAGGCGAAGGAAAGCCTGCAGGCCCCAGGTCTATGGGGCTACGCAAGCGGTTCCCAAAGAGCTTTAGAGCAAGGCATAGTTTTCCCTGCTGGCTCTTTGGGCGTGGGGCCAATCTCCAGACATATGGCCATTTTTGGGCCTGGCGCGGCGCCAAGTGGTAAAGGGTGGTTTTGAGGCTTAAGGCGCAGGAAAGCCTGCAGGCCCCAGGTCTATGCGGCTACACAAACGGTTTCCAAAGAGTTTTAGAGCAAGGAATAATTTTCCCTTCTGGCTCTTTGGGCGTGGGACCAATCTCCAGACATATGGCCATTTTTGTGCCTGGCGCGGAGCCCAGTGGGAAATGGTGGTTTTGAGGCTGAAGGCAGCAGGAAAGCCTGCAGCCCCCAGGTCTGTGGGGCTATGCAAGCGGTTCCCAAAGAGCTTTAGAGCATGGCATATTTTTCCCTGCTGGCTCTTTGGGCGTGGGACCAATCCCCAGACATATGGCCATTTCTGTGCCTGGCGCGGCGCCTAGTGTGAAAGGGTGGTTTTGAGGCTGAAGGCAGCAGGAAAGCCTGCAGCCCCCAGGTCTGTGGGGCTACGCAAGCGGTTCCCAAAGAGCTTTAGAACAAGGCATAGTTTTCCCTGCTGGCTCTTTGGGCGTGGGACCAATCTCCAGACATATGGCCATTTTTGTGCCTGGCGCGGCGCCAAGTGGGAAAGGGTGGTTTTGAGGCTTAAGGCGCAGGAAAGCCTGCAGCCCCCAGGTCTGTGGGGCTACGCAAGTGGTTCCCAAAGAGCTTTAGAGCAAGGCATAGTTTTCCCTGCTGGCTCTTTGGGCGTGGGACCAATCTCCAGAGATATGGCCATTTTTGTGCCTGGCGCGGCGCCAAGTGGGAAAGGGTGGTTTTGAGGCTTAAGGCGCAGGAAAGCCTGCAGGCCCCGGGTCTATGCGGCTACACAAGCGGTTTCCAAAGAGTTTTAGAGCATGGCATAATTTTCCCTTCTGGCTCTTTGGGCGTGGGACCAATCTCCAGACATGTGGCCATTTTTGTGCCTGGCGCGGCGCCAAGTGAGAAAGGGTGGTTTTGAGGCTGAAGGCAGCAGGAAAGCCTGCAGCCCCCACGTCTGTGGGGCTATGCAAGCGGTTCCCAAAGAGCTTTAGAACAAGGCATAGTTTTCCCTGCTGGCTCTTTGGGCGTGGGACCAATCTCCAGACATATGGCCATTTCTGTGCCGGCGCGGCGCCAAGTGGGAAAGGGTGGTTTTGAGGCTTAAGGTGCAGGAAAGCCTGCAGCCCCCAGGTCTGTGGGGCTACGCAAGCGGTT
Organism: Chroicocephalus ridibundus; assembly: GCF_963924245.1. Classification (NCBI taxonomy): domain Eukaryota; kingdom Metazoa; phylum Chordata; class Aves; order Charadriiformes; family Laridae; genus Chroicocephalus; species Chroicocephalus ridibundus. The sequence continues at coordinate 1,980 of NW_026961201.1, forward strand.
TCCAAAGAGCTTTAGAACAAGGCATAGTTTTCCCTGCTGGCTCTTTGGGCGTGGGACCAATCTCCAGACATATGGCCATTTCTGTGCCTGGCGCGGCGCCTAGTGGGAAAGGGTGGTTTTGAGGCTGAAGGCAGCAGGAAAGCCTGCAGGCCCCAGGTCTGTGGCGCTACCCAAGCGGTTCCCAAAGAGCTTTAGAACAAGGCATAGTTTTCCCTGCTGGCTCTTTGGGCGTGGGACCAATCTCCAGACATATGGCCATTTTTGTGCCTGGCGCGGCGCCAAGTGGGAAAGGGTGGTTTTGAGGCTTAAGGCGCAGGAAAGCCTGCAGCCCCCAGGTCTATGGGGCTACGCAAGCGGTTCCCAAAGAGCTTTAGAGCAAGGCATAGTTTTCCCTGCTGGCTCTTTGGGCGTGGGACCAATCCCCAGACATATGGCCATTTCTGTGCCTGGTGCGGCGCCAAGTGGGAAAGGGTGGTTTTGAGGCTGAAGGTAGCAGGAAAGCCTGCAGCCCCCACGTCTGTGGGGCTACGCAAGCGGTTCCCAAAGAGCTTTAGAACAAGGCATAGTTTTCCCTGCTGGCTCTTTGGGCGGGGGACCAATCTCCAGACATATGGCCATTTTTGTGCCTGGCGCGGAGCCAAGTGGGAAAGGGTGGTTTTGAGGCTTAAGGCGCAGGAAAGCCTGCAGCCCCCAGGTCTATGCGGCTACGCAAGCGGTTCCCAAAGAGCTTTAGAGCAAGGCATTGTTTTCCCTGCTGGCTCTTTGGGCGTGGGACCAATCTCCAGACATATGGCCATTTTTGGTCCTGGCGCCGCACCAAGAGGGAAAGGGTGGTTTTGAGGCTGAAGGCAGCAAGAAAGCCTGCAGCCCCCAGGTCTGTGGGGCTACGCAAGCGGTTCCCAAAGAGCTTTAGAGCAAGGCACAGTTTTCCCTGCTGGCTCTTTGGGCGTGGGACCAATCTCCAGACATATGGCCATTTTTGAGCGAGGCGCGGGGCCAAGTGGGAAAGGGTGGTTTTGAGGCTGAAGGCAGCAGGAAAGCCTGCAGCCCCCACGTCTGTGGGGCTACGCAAGCGGTTCCCAAAGAGCTTTAGAGCAAGGCATTTTTTTCCCTGCTGGCTCTTTGGGCGTGGGACCAATCCCCATACATATGGCCATTTTTGTGCCGGCGCGGCGCCAAGTGGGAAAGGGTGGTTTTGAGGCTGAAGGCAGCAGGAAAGCCTGCAGCCCCCACGTCTGTGGGGCTACGCAAGCGGTTCCCAAAGAGCTTTAGAGCAAGGCATAGTTTTCCCTGCTGGCTCTTTGGGCGTGGGACCCATCTCCGGACATATGGCCATTTTTGTGCTGGCGCAGCGCCAAGTGGGAAAGGGTGGTTTTGAGGCTTAAGGCGCAGGAAAGCCTGCAGGCCCCAGGACTGTGCGGCTACGCAAGCGGTTTCCAAAGAGCTTTAGAACAAGACATAATTTTCCCTGATGGCTCTTTGGGCGTGGGACCAATCTCCAGACATATGGCCATTTTTGTGCCTGGCGCGGCGCCAAGTGGGAAAGGGTGGTTTTGAGGCTTAAGGCGCAGGAAAGCCTGCAGCCCCCAGGTCTATGGGGCTACGCAAGCGGTTCCCAAAGAGCTTTAGAGCAAGGCATAGTTTTCCCTGCTGGCTCTTTGGGCGTGGGACCAATCCCCAGACATATGGCCATTTTTGTGCCTGGCGCGGCGCCAAGTGGGAAAGGGTGGTTTTGAGTTTAAAGGCAGCAGGAAAGCCTGCAGCCCGCACGTCTGTGGGGCTACGCAAGCGGTTCCCAAAGAGCTTTAGAGCAAGGCATAGTTTTCCCTGCTGGCTCTTTGGGCGTGGGACCAATCTCCAGACATATGGCCTTTTTTGTGCCTGGCGCGGCGCCAAGTGGGAAAGGGTGGTTTTGAGGTTAAAGGCAGCAGGAAAGCCTGCAGCCCCCAGGTCTGTGGGGCTACGCAAGCGGTTCCCAAAGAGCTTTAGAGCAAGGCATAATTTTCCCTGCTGGCTCTTTGGGCGTGGGACCAATCTCCAGACATATGGCCATTTTTGTGCCAGGCGCGGCGCCAAGTGACAAAGGGTGGTTTTGAGGCTGAAGGCAGCAGGAAAGCCTGCAGCCCCCAGGTCTGAGGGGCTACGCAAGCCTTTCCCAAAGAGCTTTAGAGCAAGGCATAGTTTTCCCTGCTGGCTCTTTGGGCGTGGGACCAATCTCCAGACATATGGCCATTTCTGTGCCGGCGCGGCGCCAAGTGGGAAAGGGTGGTTTTGAGGCTTAAGGTGCAGGAAAGCCTGCAGCCCCCAGGTCTGTGGGGCTACGCAAGCGGTTTCCAAAGAGCTTTAGAACAAGGCATAGTTTTCCCTGCTGGTTCTTTGGGCGTGGGACCAATCTCCAGACATATGGCCATTTCTGTACCTGGCGCGGCGCCTAGTGGGAAAGGGTGGTTTTGAGGCTGAAGGCAGCAGGAAAGCCTGCAGGCCCCAGGTCTGTGGCGCTACCCAAGCGGTTCCCAAAGAGCTTTAGAACAAGGCATAGTTTTCCCTGCTGGCTCTTTGGGCGTGGGACCAATCTCCAGACATATGGCCATTTTTGTGCCTGGCGCGGCGCCAAGTGGGAAAGGGTGGTTTTGAGGCTTAAGGCGCAGGAAAGCCTGCAGCCCCCAGGTCTATGGGGCTACGCAAGCGGTTCCCAAAGAGCTTTAGAGCAAGGCATAGTTTTCCCTGCTGGCTCTTTGGGCGTGGGACCAATCCCCAGACATATGGCCATTTTTGTGCCTGGCGCGGCGCCAAGTGAGAAAGGGTGTTTTTGAGGCTGAAGGCAGCAGGAAAGCCTGCAGCCCCCACGTCTGTGGGGCTATGCAAGCGGTTCCCAAAGAGCTTTAGAACAAGGCATAGTTTTCCCTGCTGGCTCTTTGGGCGTGGGACCAATCTCCAGACATATGGCCATTTTTGTGCCTGGCGCGGCGCCCAGTGGGAAAGGGTGGTTTTGAGGCTTAAGGCGCAGGAAAGCCTGCAGCCCCCAGGTCTATGGGGCTACGCAAGCGGTTCCCAAAGAGCTTTAGAGCAAGGCATAGTTTTCCCTGCTGGCTCTTTGGGCGTGGGACCAATCCCCAGACATATGGCCATTTCTGTGCCTGGTGCGGCGCCAAGTGGGAAAGGGTGGTTTTGAGGCTGAAGGTAGCAGGAAAGCCTGCAGCCCCCACGTCTGTGGGGCTACGCAAGCGGTTCCCAAAGAGCTTTAGAACAAGGCATAGTTTTCCCTGCTGGCTCTTTGGGCGGGGGACCAATCTCCAGACATATGGCCATTTTTGTGCCTGGCGCGGAGCCAAGTGGGAAAGGGTGGTTTTGAGGCTTAAGGCGCAGGAAAGCCTGCAGCCCCCAGGTCTATGCGGCTACGCAAGCGGTTCCCAAAGAGCTTTAGAGCAAGGCATTGTTTTCCCTGCTGGCTCTTTGGGCGTGGGACCAATCTCCAGACATATGGCCATTTTTGGTCCTGGCGCCGCACCAAGAGGGAAAGGGTGGTTTTGAGGCTGAAGGCAGCAAGAAAGCCTGCAGCCCCCAGGTCTGTGGGGCTGCGCAAGCGGTTCCCAAAGAGCTTTAGAGCAAGGCACAGTTTTCCCTGCTGGCTCTTTGGGCGTGGGACCAATCTCCAGACATATGGCCATTTTTGAGCGAGGCGCGGGGCCAAGTGGGAAAGGGTGGTTTTGAGGCTGAAGGCAGCAGGAAAGCCTGCAGCCCCCAGGTCTGTGGGGCTACGCAAGCGGTTCCCAAAGAGCTTTAGAGCAAGGCATTTTTTTCCCTGCTGGCTCTTTGGGCGTGGGACCAATCCCCATACATATGGCCATTTTTGTGCCGGCGCGGCGCCAAGTGGGAAAGGGTGGTTTTGAGGCTGAAGGCAGCAGGAAAGCCTGCAGCCCCCACGTCTGTGGGGCTACGCAAGCGGTTCCCAAAGAGCTTTAGAGCAAGGCATAGTTTTCCCTGCTGGCTCTTTGGGCGTGGGACCCATCTCCGGACATATGGCCATTTTTGTGCCAGGCGCGGCGCCAAGTGACAAAGGGTGGTTTTGAGGCTGAAGGCAGCAGGAAAGCCTGCAGCCCCCAGGTCTGAGGGGCTACGCAAGCCTTTCCCAAAGAGCTTTAGAGCAAGGCATAGTTTTCCCTGCTGGCTCTTTGGGCGTGGGACCAATCTCCAGACATATGGCCATTTCTGTGCCGGCGCGGCGCCAAGTGGGAAAGGGTGGTTTTGAGGCTTAAGGTGCAGGAAAGCCTGCAGCCCCCAGGTCTGTGGGGCTACGCAAGCGGTTTCCAAAGAGCTTTAGAACAAGGCATAGTTTTCCCTGCTGGTTCTTTGGGCGTGGGACCAATCTCCAGACATATGGCCATTTCTGTACCTGGCGCGGCGCCTAGTGGGAAAGGGTGGTTTTGAGGCTGAAGGCAGCAGGAAAGCCTGCAGGCCCCAGGTCTGTGGCGCTACCCAAGCGGTTCCCAAAGAGCTTTAGAACAAGGCATAGTTTTCCCTGCTGGCTCTTTGGGCGTGGGACCAATCTCCAGACATATGGCCATTTTTGTGCCTGGCGCGGCGCCAAGTGGGAAAGGGTGGTTTTGAGGCTTAAGGCGCAGGAAAGCCTGCAGCCCCCAGGTCTATGGGGCTACGCAAGCGGTTCCCAAAGAGCTTTAGAGCAAGGCATAGTTTTCCCTGCTGGCTCTTTGGGCGTGGGACCAATCCCCAGACATATGGCCATTTTTGTGCCTGGCGCGGCGCCAAGTGAGAAAGGGTGGTTTTGAGGCTGAAGGCAGCAGGAAAGCCTGCAGCCCCCACGTCTGTGGGGCTATGCAAGCGGTTCCCAAAGAGCTTTAGAACAAGGCATAGTTTTCCCTGCTGGCTCTTTGGGCGTGGGACCAATCTCCAGACATATGGCCATTTTTGTGCCTGGCGCGGCGCCAAGTGGGAAAGGGTGGTTTTGAGGCTTAAGGTGCAGGAAAGCCTGCAGCCCCCAGGTCTATGGGGCTACGCAAGCGGTTCCCAAAGAGCTTTAGAGCAAGGCATAGTTTTCCCTGCTGGCTCTTTGGGCGTGGGACCAATCCCCAGACATATGGCCATTTCTGTGCCTGGTGCGGCGCCAAGTGGGAAAGGGTGGTTTTGAGGCTGAAGGTAGCAGGAAAGCCTGCAGCCCCCACGTCTGTGGGGCTACGCAAGCGGTTCCCAAAGAGCTTTAGAACAAGGCATAGTTTTCCCTGCTGGCTCTTTGGGCGGGGGACCAATCTCCAGACATATGGCCATTTTTGTGCCTGGCGCGGAGCCAAGTGGGAAAGGGTGGTTTTGAGGCTTAAGGCGCAGGAAAGCCTGCAGCCCCCAGGTCTATGCGGCTACGCAAGCGGTTCCCAAAGAGCTTTAGAGCAAGGCATTGTTTTCCCTGCTGGCTCTTTGGGCGTGGGACCAATCTCCAGACATATGGCCATTTTTGGTCCTGGCGCCGCACCAAGAGGGAAAGGGTGGTTTTGAGGCTGAAGGCAGCAAGAAAGCCTGCAGCCCCCAGGTCTGTGGGGCTACGCAAGCGGTTCCCAAAGAGCTTTAGAGCAAGGCACAGTTTTCCCTGCTGGCTCTTTGGGCGTGGGACCAATCTCCAGACATATGGCCATTTTTGAGCGAGGCGCGGGGCCAAGTCGGAAAGGGTGGTTTTGAGGCTGAAGGCAGCAGGAAAGCCTGCAGCCCCCAGGTCTGTGGGGCTACGCAAGCGGTTCCCAAAGAGCTTTAGAGCAAGGCATTTTTTTCCCTGCTGGCTCTTTGGGCGTGGGACCAATCCCCATACATATGGCCATTTTTGTGCCGGCGCGGCGCCAAGTGGGAAAGGGTGGTTTTGAGGCTGAAGGCAGCAGGAAAGCCTGCAGCCCCCACGTCTGTGGGGCTACGCAAGCGGTTCCCAAAGAGCTTTAGAGCAAGGCATAGTTTTCCCTGCTGGCTCTTTGGGCGTGGGACCCATCTCCGGACATATGGCCATTTTTGTGCTGGCGCAGCGCCAAGTGGGAAAGGGTGGTTTTGAGGCTTAAGGCGCAGGAAAGCCTGCAGGCCCCAGGTCTGTGCGGCTACGCAAGCGGTTTCCAAAGAGCTTTAGAACAAGACATAATTTTCCCTGATGGCTCTTTGGGCGTGGGACCAATCTCCAGACATATGGCCATTTTTGTGCCTGGCGCGGCGCCAAGTGGGAAAGGGTGGTTTTGAGGCTTAAGGCGCAGGAAAGCCTGCAGCCCCCAGGTCTATGGGGCTACGCAAGCGGTTCCCAAAGAGCTTTAGAGCAAGGCATAGTTTTCCCTGCTGGCTCTTTGGGCGTGGGACCAATCCCCAGACATATGGCCATTTTTGTGCCTGGCGCGGCGCCAAGTGAGAAAGGGTGGTTTTGAGTTTAAAGGCAGCAGGAAAGCCTGCAGCCCGCACGTCTGTGGGGCTACGCAAGCGGTTCCCAAAGAGCTTTAGAGCAAGGCATAGTTTTCCCTGCTGGCTCTTTGGGCGTGGGACCAATCTCCAGACATATGGCCATTTTTGTGCCTGGCGCGGCGCCAAGTGGGAAAGGGTGGTTTTGAGGTTAAAGGCAGCAGGAAAGCCTGCAGCCCCCAGGTCTGTGGGGCTACGCAAGCGGTTCCCAAAGAGCTTTAGAGCAAGGCATAATTTTCCCTGCTGGCTCTTTGGGCGTGGGACCAATCTCCAGACATATGGCCATTTTTGTGCCAGGCGCGGCGCCAAGTGACAAAGGGTGGTTTTGAGGCTGAAGGCAGCAGGAAAGCCTGCAGCCCCCAGGTCTGAGGGGCTACGCAAGCCTTTCCCAAAGAGCTTTAGAGCAAGGCATAGTTTTCCCTGCTGGCTCTTTGGGCGTGGGACCAATCTCCAGACATATGGCCATTTCTGTGCCGGCGCGGCGCCAAGTGGGAAAGGGTGGTTTTGAGGCTTAAGGTGCAGGAAAGCCTGCAGCCCCCAGGTCTGTGGGGCTACGCAAGCGGTTTCCAAAGAGCTTTAGAACAAGGCATAGTTTTCCCTGCTGGTTCTTTGGGCGTGGGACCAATCTCCAGACATATGGCCATTTCTGTACCTGGCGCGGCGCCTAGTGGGAAAGGGTGGTTTTGAGGCTGAAGGCAGCAGGAAAGCCTGCAGGCCCCAGGTCTGTGGCGCTACCCAAGCGGTTCCCAAAGAGCTTTAGAACAAGGCATAGTTTTCCCTGCTGGCTCTTTGGGCGTGGGACCAATCTCCAGACATATGGCCATTTTTGTGCCTGGCGCGGCGCCAAGTGGGAAAGGGTGGTTTTGAGGCTTAAGGCGCAGGAAAGCCTGCAGCCCCCAGGTCTATGGGGCTACGCAAGCGGTTCCCAAAGAGCTTTAGAGCAAGGCATAGTTTTCCCTGCTGGCTCTTTGGGCGTGGGACCAATCCCCAGACATATGGCCATTTTTGTGCCTGGCGCGGCGCCAGGTGGGAAAGGGTGGTTTTGAGGCTTAAGGCGCAGGAAAGCCTGCAGCCCCCAGGTCTATGCGGCTACACAAGCGGTTTCCAAAGAGTTTTAGAGCAAGGCAGAATTTTCCCTGCTGGCTCTTTGATCGTGGGACCAATCTCCAGACATATGGCCATTTTTGTGCCTGGCGCGGCGCCAAGTGGGAAAGGGTGGTTTTGAGGCTGAAGGCAGCAGGAAAGCCTGCAGCCCCCACGTCTGTGGGGCTACGCAAGCGGTTCCCAAAGAGCTTTAGAGCAAGGCATAATTTTCCCTGCTGGCTCTTTGGGCGTGGGACCAATCTACAGACATATGGCCATTTTTGTGCCTGGCGCGGCGCCAAGTGGGAAAGGGTGGTTTTGAGGCTGAAGGCAGCAGGAAAGCCTGCAGCCCCCAGGTCTGTGGGGCTACGCAAGCGGTTCCCAAAGAGCTTTAGAGCAAGGCATAATTTTCCCTGCTGGCTCTTTGGGCGTGGGACCAATCTCCAGACATATGGCCATTTTTGTGCCTGGCGCGGCGCCAAGTGGGAAAGGGTGGATTTGAGGTTAAAGGCAGCAGGAAAGCCTGCAGCCCCCACGTCTGTGGGGCTACGCAAGCGGTTCCCAAAGAGCTTTAGAACAAGGCATAGTTTTCCCTGCTGGCTCTTTGGGCGTGGGACCAATCCCCAGACATATGTCCATTTCTGTGCCGGCGCGGCGCCAAGTGGGAAAGGGTGGTTTTGAGGCTGAAGGCAGCAGGAAAGCCTGCAGCCCCCACGTCTGTGGGGCTACGCAAGCGGTTCCCAAAGAGCTTTAGAGCAAGGCATAATTTTCCCTGCTGGCTCTTTGGGCGTGGGACCAATCTCCAGACATATGGCCATTTTTGGGCCTGGCGCGGCGCCAAGTGGGAAAGGGTGGATTTGAGGTTAAAGGCAGCAGGAAAGCCTGCAGCCCCCACGTCTGTGGGGCTACGCAAGCGGTTCCCAAAGAGCTTTAGAACAAGGCATAGTTTTCCCTGCTGGCTCTTTGGGCGTGGGACCAATCCCCAGACATATGTCCATTTCTGTGCCGGCGCGGCGCCAAGTGGGAAAGGGTGGTTTTGAGGCTGAAGGCAGCAGGAAAGCCTGCAGCCCCCACGTCTGTGGGGCTACGCAAGCGGTTCCCAAAGAGCTTTAGAGCAAGGCATAATTTTCCCTGCTGGCTCTTTGGGCGTGGGACCAATCTCCAGACATATGGCCATTTTTGGGCCTGGCGCGGCGCCAAGTGGGAAAGGGTGGTTTTGAGGCTGAAGGCAGCAGGAAAGCCTGCAGCCCCCACGTCTGTGGGGCTACGCAAGCGGTTCCCAAAGAGCTTTAGAGCAAGGCATAATTTTCCCTGCTGGCTCTTTGGGCGTGGGACCAATCTCCAGACATATGGCCATTTTTGTGCCTGGCGCGGCGCCAAGTGGGAAAGGGTGGTTTTGAGGCTGAAGGCAGCAGGAAAGCCTGCAGCCCCCAGGTCTGTGGGGCTACGCAAGCGGTTCCCAAAGAGCTTTAGAGCAAGGCATAATTTTCCCTGCTGGCTCTTTGGGCGTGGGACCAATCTCCAGACATATGGCCATTTTTGTGCCTGGCGCGGCGCCAAGTGGGAAAGGGTGGATTTGAGGTTAAAGGCAGCAGGAAAGCCTGCAGCCCCCAGGTCTGTGGGTCTACGCAAGCGGTTCCCAAAGAGCTTTAGAACAAGGCATAGTTTTCCCTGCTGGCTCTTTGGGCGTGGGACCAATCCCCAGACATATGTCCATTTCTGTGCCGGCGCGGCGCCAAGTGGGAAAGGGTGGTTTTGAGGCTGAAGGCAGCAGGAAAGCCTGCAGCCCCCACGTCTGTGGGGCTACGCAAGCGGTTCCCAAAGAGCTTTAGAGCAAGGCATAATTTTCCCTGCTGGCTCTTTGGGCGTGGGACCAATCTCCAGACATATGGCCATTTTTGGGCCTGGCGCGGCGCCAAGTGGGAAAGGGTGGTTTTGAGGCTGAAGGCAGCAGGAAAGCCTGCAGCCCCCAGGTCTGTGGGGCTACGCAAGCAGTTCCCAAAGAGCTTTAGAGTAAGGCATAATTTTCCCTGCTGGCTCTTTGGGCGTGGGGCCAATCTCCAGACATATGGCCATTTTTGTGCCTGGCGCGGCGCCAAGTGGGAAAGGGTGGTTTTGAGGCTGAAGGCAGCAGGAAAGCCTGCAGCCCCCAGGTCTATGGGGCTACGCAAGCGGTTTCCAAAGAGCTTTAGAACAAGGCATAGTTTTCCCTGCTGGCTCTTTGGGCGTGGGACCAATCCCCAGACATATGGCCATTTTTGTGCCTGGCGCGGCGCCAAGTGGGAAAGGGTGGTTTTGAGGCTGAAGGCAGCAGGTAAGCCTGCAGGCCCCAGGTCTGTGGGGCTACACAAGCGGTTCCCAAAGAGCTTTAGAGCAAGGCATAGTTTTCCCTGCTGGCTCTTTGGGCGTGGGACCAATCTCCAGACATATGGCCATTTTTGTGCGAGGCGCGGCGCCAAGTGGGAAAGGGTGGTTTTGAGGCTGAAGGCAGCAAGAAAGCCTGCAGGCCCCAGGTCTGTGCGGCTACGCAAGCGGTTCCCAAAGAGCTTTAGAGTAAGGCATAATTTTCCCTCCTGGCTCTTTGGGCGTGGGACCAATCTCCAGACATATGGCCATTTTTGGGCCTGGCGCGGCGCCAAGTGGGAAAGGGTGGTTTTGAGGTTAAAGGCAGCAGGAAAGCCTGCAGCCCCCAGGTCTGTGGGGCTACGCAAGCGGTTCCCAAAGAGCTTTAGAACAAGGCATAGTTTTCCCTGTTGGCTCTTTGGGCGTGGGACCAATCTCCAGACATATGGCCATTTTTGTGCGAGGGGCGGCACCAAGTGGGAAAGGGTGGTTTTGAGGCTGAAGGCAGCAGGAAAGCCTGCAGGCCCCAGGGCTGTAGGGCTATGCAAGCGGTTCCCAAAGAGCTTTAGAACAAGGCATAGTTTTCCCTGCTGGCTCTTTGGGCGTGGGACCAATCTCCAGACATATGGCCATTTTTGTGCGAGGCGCGGCGCCAAGTGGGAAAGGGTGGTTTTGAGGCTTAAGGCGCAGGAAAGCCTGCAGCCCCCAGGTCTGTGCGGCTACGCAAGCGGATTCCAAAGAGCTTTAGAACAAGGCATAATTTTCCCTGCTGGCTCTTTGGGCGTGGGACCAATCTCCAGACATATGGCCATTTTTGGGCCTGGCGCGGCGCCAAGTGGGAAAGGGTGGTTTTGAGGCTGAAGGCAGCAGGAAAGCCTGCAGGCCCCAGGGCTGTAGGGCTATGCAAGCGGTTCCCAAAGAGCTTTAGAACAAGGCATAGATTTCCCTGCTGGCTCTTTGGGCGTGGGACCAATCTCCAGACATATGGCCATTTTTGTGCGAGGCGCGGCGCCAAGTGGGAAAGGGTGGTTTTGAGGCTTAAGGCGCAGGAAAGCCTGCAGCCCCCAGGTCTGTGCGGCTACGCAAGCGGATTCCAAAGAGCTTTAGAACAAGGCATAATTTTCCCTGCTGGCTCTTTGGGCGTGGGACCAATCTCCAGACATATGGCCATTTTTGTGCCTGGCGCGGCGCCAAGTGGGAAAGGGTGGTTTTGAGGCTGAAGGCAGCAGGAAAGCCTGCAGCCCCCAGGTCTGTGGGGCTACGCAAGCGGTTCCCAAAGAGCTTTAGAGCAAGGCATAATTTTCCCTGCTGGCTCTTTGGGCGTGGGACCAATCTCCAGACATATGGCCATTTTTGTGCCTGGCGCGGTGCCAAGTGGGAAAGGGTGGTTTTGAGGTTAAAGGCAGCAGGAAAGCCTGCAGCCCCCACGTCTGTGGGGCTACGCAAGCGGTTCCCAAAGAGCTTTAGAACAAGTCATAGTTTTCCCTGCTGGCTCTTTGGGCGTGGGACCAATCTCCAGACATATGGCCATTTTTGTGCCTGGCGCGGCGCCAAGTGGGAAAGGGTGGATTTGAGGTTAAAGGCAGCAGGAAAGCCTGCAGCCCCCACGTCTGTGGGGCTACGCAAGCGGTTCCCAAAGAGCATTAGAACAAGGCATAGTTTTCCCTGCTGGCTCTTTGGACGTGGGACCAATCCCCAGACATATGGCCATTTCTGTGCTGGCGCGGCGCCAAGTGGGAAAGGGTGGTTTTGAGGCTGAAGGCAGCAGGAAAGCCTGCAGCCCCCACGTCTGTGGGGCTACGCAAGCGGTTCCCAAAGAGCTTTAGAGCAAGGCATAATTTTCCCTGCTGGCTCTTTGGGCGTGGGACCAATCTCCAGACATATGGCCATTTTTGGGCCTGGCGCGGCGCCAAGTGGGAAAGGGTGGTTTTGAGGCTGAAGGCAGCAGGAAAGCCTGCAGCCCCCAGGTCTGTGGGGCTACGCAAGCAGTTCCCAAAGAGCTTTAGAGCAAGGCATAATTTTCCCTGCTGGCTCTTTGGGCGTGGGGCCAATCTCCAGACATATGGCCATTTTTGTGCCTGGCGCGGCGCCAAGTGGGAAAGGGTGGTTTTGAGGCTGAAGGCAGCAGGAAAGCCTGCAGCCCCCAGGTCTATGGGGCTACGCAAGCGGTTTCCAAAGAGCTTTAGAACAAGGCATAGTTTTCCCTGCTGGCTCTTTGGGCGTGGGACCAATCTCCAGACATATGGCCATTTTTGTGCCTGGCGCGGCGCCAAGTGGGAAAGGGTGGTTTTGAGGCTGAAGGCAGCAGGTAAGCCTGCAGGCCCCAGGTCTGTGGGGCTACACAAGCGGTTCCCAAAGAGCTTTAGAGCAAGGCATAGTTTTCCCTGCTGGCTCTTTGGGCGTGGGACCAATCTCCAGACATATGGCCATTTTTGTGCGAGGCGCGGCGCCAAGTGGGAAAGGGTGGTTTTGAGGCTGAAGGCAGCAAGAAAGCCTGCAGGCCCCAGGTCTGTGTGGCTACGCAAGCGGTTCCCAAAGAGCTTTAGAGTAAGGCATAATTTTCCCTGCTGGCTCTTTGGGCGTGGGACCAATCTCCAGACATATGGCCATTTTTGGGCCTGGCGCGGCGCCAAGTGGGAAAGGGTGGTTTTGAGTTTAAAGGCAGCAGGAAAGCCTGCAGCCCCCACGTCTGTGGGGCTACGCAAGCGGTTCCCAAAGAGCTTTAGAACAAGGCATAGTTTTCCCTGTTGGCTCTTTGGGCGTGGGACCAATCTCCAGACATATGGCCATTTTTGTGCGAGGGGCGGCACCAAGTGGGAAAGGGTGGTTTTGAGGCTGAAGGCAGCAGGAAAGCCTGCAGGCCCCAGGTCTGTAGGGCTATGCAAGCGGTTCCCAAAGAGCTTTAGAACAAGGCATAGTTTTCCCTGCTGGCTCTTTGGGCGTGGGACCAATCTCCAGACATATGGCCATTTTTGTGCGAGGCGCGGCGCCAAGTGGGAAAGGGTGGTTTTGAGGCTTAAGGCGCAGGAAAGCCTGCAGCCCCCAGGTCTGTGGGGCTACGCAAGCGGATTCCAAAGAGCTTTAGAACAAGGCATAATTTTCCCTGCTGGCTCTTTGGGCGTGGGACCAATCTCCAGACATATGGCCATTTTTGGGCCTGGCGCGGCGCCAAGTGGGAAAGGGTGGTTTTGAGGCTGAAGGCAGCAGGAAAGCCTGCAGCCCCACGTCTGTGGGGCTACGCAAGCGGTTCCCAAAGAGCTTTAGAACAAGGCATAGTTTTCCCTGCTGGCTCTTTGGGCGTGGGACCCATCTCCGGACATATGGCCATTTTTGTGCCTGGCGCGGCGCCAAGTGGGAAAGGGTGGTTTTGAGGCTTAAGGCGCAGGAATGCCTGCAGGCCCCAGGTCTGTGGGGTTATGCAAGCGGTTCCCAAAGAGCTTTAGAACAAGGCATAATATTCCCTGCTGGCTCTTTGGGCGTGGGACCAATCTCCAGACATATGGCCATTTTTGTGCCTGGCGCGGAGCCCACTGGGAAAGGGTGGTTTTGAGGCTTAAGGCGCAGGAAAGCCTGCAGCCCCCAGGTCTGTGGGGCTACGCAAGCGGTTCCCAAAGAGCTTTAGAGCAAGGCATAGTTTTCCCTGCTGGCTCTTTGGGCGTGGGACCAATCTCCAGACATATGGCCATTTTTGTGCCTGGCGCGGCGCCAAGTGGGAAAGGGTGGTTTTGAGGCTGAAGGCAGCAGGAAAGCCTGCAGCCCCCAGGTCTGTGGGGCTACGCAAACAGTTCCCAAATAGCTTTAGAGCAAGGCATAATTTTCCCTGCTGGCTCTTTGGGCGTGGGACCAATCTCCAGACATATGGCCATTTCTGTGCCTGGCGAGGCGCCAAGTGAGAAAGGGTGGTTTTGAGGTTAAAGGCAGCAGGAAAGCCTGCAGCCCCCACGTCTGTGGGGCTACGCAAGCGGTTCCCAAAGAGCTTTAGAACAAGGCATATTTTTCCCTGCTGGCTCTTTGGGCGTGGGACCAATCCCCAGACATATGGCCATTTCTGTGCCGGCGTGGCGCCAAGTGGGAAAGGGTGGTTTTGAGGCTGAAGGCAGCAGGAAAGCCTGCAGGCCCCAGGTCTGTGGGGCTACGCAAGCGGTTCCCAAAGAGCTTTAGAACAAGGCATAATTTTCCCTGCTGGCTCTTTGGGCGTGGGACCAATCTCCAGACATATGGCCATTTTTGTGCCTGGCGCGGCGCCAAGTGGGAAAGGGTGGTTTTGAGGCTGAAGGCAGCAGGAAAGCCTGCAGCCCCCAGGACTGTGGGGTACGCAAGCAGTTCCCAAAGAGCTTTAGAGCAAGGCATAATTTTCCCTGCTGGCTCTTTGGGCGTGGGGCCAATCTCCAGACATATGGCCATTTTTGTGCCTGGCGCGGCGCCAAGTGGGAAAGGGTGGTTTTGAGGCTGAAGGCAGCAGGAAAGCCTGCAGCCCCCAGGTCTATGGGGCTACGCAAGCAGTTCCCAAAGAGCTTTAGAGCAAGGCATAGTTTTCCCTGCTGGCTCTTTGGGCGTGGGACCAATCTCCAGACATATGGCCATTTTTGTGCGAGGCGCGGCGCCAAGTGGGAAAGGGTGGTTTTGAGGCTGAAGGCAGCAAGAAAGCCTGCAGCCCCCAGGTCTGTGGGGCTATGCAAGCGGTTCCCAAAGAGCTTTAGAGTAAGGCATAATTTTCCCTGCTGGCTCTTTGGGCGTGGGACCAATCCCCAGACATATGGCCATTTTTGTGCCTGGCGCGGCGCCAAGTGGGAAAGGGTGGTTTTGAGGTTAAAGGCAGCAGGAAAGCCTGCAGCCCCCAGGTCTGTGGGGCTACGCAAGCGGTTCCCAAAGAGCTTTAGAACAAGGCATAGTTTTCCCTGCTGGCTCTTTGGGCGTGGGACCAATCTCCAGACATATGGCCATTTTTGTGCCTGGCGCGGCGCCAAGTGGGAAAGGGTGGTTTTGAGGCTGAAGGCAGCAGGAAAGCCTGCAGGCCCCAGGTCTGTGGGGCTATGCAAGCGGTTCCCAAAGAGCTTTAGAACAAGGCATAGTTTTCCCTGCTGGCTCTTTGGGCGTGGGACCAATCCCCAGACATATGGCCATTTCTGTGCCGGCGCGGCGCCAAGTGGGAAAGGGTGGTTTTGAGGCTTAAGGTGCAGGAAAGTCTGCAGCCCCCACGTCTGTGGGGCTACGCAAGCGATTTCCAAAGAGCTTTAGAACAAGGCATAGTTTTCCCTGCTGGCTCTTTGGGCGTGGGACCAATCTCCAGACATATGGCCATTCTTTGTCCTGGCGCGGCGCCAAGTGGGAAAGGGTGGTTTTGAGGCTGAAGGCAGCAGGAAAGCCTGCAGCCCCCAGGTCTGTGGGGCTACGCAAGCGGTTCCCAAAGAGCTTTAGAAGAAGGCATAGTTTTCCCTGCTGGCTCTTTGGGCGTGGGACCCATCTCCGGACATATGGCCATTTTTGTGCCTGGCGCGGCGCCAAGTGGGAAAGGGTGGTTTTGAGGCTGAAGGCAGCAGGAAAGCCTGCAGCCCCCAGGTCTGTGGGGCTACGAAAGCAGTTCCCAAATAGCTTTAGAGCAAGGCATAATTTTCCCTGCTGGCTCTTTGGGCGGGGGACCAATCTCCAGACATATGGCCATTTCTGTGCCTGGCGCGGCGCCAAGTGAGAAAGGGTGGATTTGAGGTTAAAGGCAGCAGGAAAGCCTGAAGCCCCCAAGTCTGTGGGGCTACGCAAGCGGTTCCCAAAGAGCTTTAGAACAAGGCGTTGTTTTCCCTGCTGGCTCTTTGGGCGTGGGACCAATCTCCAGACATATGGCCATTTCTGTGCCGGCGCGGCGCCAAGTGGGAAAGGGTGGTTTTGAGGCTTAAGGCAGCAGGAAAGCCTGCAGGCCCCAGGTCTGTGGGGCTACGCAAGCGGTTCCCAAAGAGCTTTAGAGCAAGGCATAATTTTCCCTGCTGGCTCTTTGGGCGTGGGACCAATCTCCAGACATATGGCCATTTTTGTGCCTGGCGCGGCGCCAAGTGACGAAGGGTGGATTTTGAGGCTGAAGGCAGCAGGAAAGCCTGCAGGCCCCAGGTCTGTGGGGCTACGCAAACGGTTCCCAAAGAGCTTTAGAACAAGGCATAGTTTTCCCTGCTGACTCTTTGGGCGTGGGACCAATCTCCAGTCATATGGCCATTTTTGTGCCGGCGCGGCGCCACTTGGAAAAGGGAGGTTTTGAGGCTTAAGGCGAAGGAAAGCCTGCAGGCCCCAGGTCTATGGGGCTACGCAAGCGGTTCCCAAAGAGCTTTAGAGCAAGGCATAGTTTTCCCTGCTGGCTCTTTGGGCGTGGGGCCAATCTCCAGACATATGGCCATTTTTGGGCCTGGCGCGGCGCCAAGTGGGAAAGGGTGGTTTTGAGGCTTAAGGCGCAGGAAAGCCTGCAGGCCCCAGGTCTATGCGGCTACACAAACGGTTTCCAAAGAGTTTTAGAGCAAGGAATAATTTTCCCTTCTGGCTCTTTGGGCGTGGGACCAATCTCCAGACATATGGCCATTTTTGTGCCTGGCGCGGCGCCAAGTGGGAAATGGTGGTTTTGACGCTGAAGGCAGCAGGAAAGCCTGCAGCCCCCAGGTCTGTGGGGCTATGCAAGCGGTTCCCAAAGAGCTTTAGAGCATGGCATATTTTTCCCTGCTGGCTCTTTGGGCGTGGGACCAATCCCCAGACATATGGCCATTTCTGTGCCTGGCGCGGCGCCTAGTGTGAAAGGGTGGTTTTGAGGCTGAAGGCAGCAGGAAAGCCTGCAGCCCCCAGGTCTGAGGGGCTACGCAAGCCTTTCCGAAAGAGCTTTAGAGCAAGGCATAGTTTTCCCTGCTGGCTCTTTGGGCGTGGGACCAATCTCCAGACATATGGCCATTTCTGTGCCTGGCGCGGCGCCTAGTGGGAAAGGGTGGTTTTGAGGCTGAAGGCAGCAGGAAAGCCTGCAGCCCCCAGGTCTGTGGGGCTACGCAAGCGGTTCCCAAAGAGCTTTAGAACAAGGCATAGTTTTCCCTGCCGGCTCTTTGGGCGTGGGACCAATCTCCAGACATATGGCCATTTTTGTGCCTGGCGCGGCACCAAGTGTGAAAGGTTGGTTTTGAGGCTTAAGGCGCAGGAAAGCCTGCAGCCCCCAGGTCTGTGGGGCTACGCAAGTGGTTCCCAAAGAGCTTTAGAGCAAGGCATAGTTTTCCCTGCTGGCTCTTTGTGCGTGGGACCAATCTCCAGACATATGGCCATTTTTGTGCCTGGCGCGGCGCCAAGTGGGAAAGGGTGGTTTTGAGGCTTAAGGCGCAGGAAAGCCTGCAGGCCCCGGGTCTATGCGGCTACACAAGCGGTTTCCAAAGAGTTTTAGAGCATGGCATAATTTTCCCTTCTGGCTCTTTGGGCGTGGAACCAATCTCCAGACATGTGGCCATTTTTGTGCCTGGCGCGGCGCCAAGTGAGAAAGGGTGGTTTTGAGTTTAAAGGCAGCAGGAAAGCCTGCAGCCCCCAAGTCTGTGGGGCTACGCAAGCGGTTCCCAAAGAGCTTTAGAGCAAGGCATAGTTTTCCCTGCTGGCTCTTTGGGCGTGGGACCAATCTCCAGACATATGGCCATTTTTGGGCCTGGCGCGGCGCCCAGTGGGAAAGGGTGTTTTTGAGGCTGAAGGAAGCAGGTAAGCCTGCAGGCCCCAGGTCTATGGGGCTATGCAAGCTGTTTCCAAAGAGCTTTAGAGCAAGGCATATTTTTCCCTGCTGGCTCTTTGGGCGTGGGACCAATCCCCAGACATATGGGCATTTTTGTGCCTGGCACGGCTGCAAGTGGGAAAGGGTGGTTTTGAGGCTGAAGGCAGCAGGAAAGCCTGCAGGCCCCAGGTCTGTGGGGCTACGCAAGCGGTTCCCAAAGAGCTTTAGAACAATGCATAGTTTTCCCTGCTGGCTCTTTGGGCGTGGGACCAATCTCCAGACATATGGCCATTTTTGTGCCTGGCACGGTGCCAAGTGGGAAAGGGTGTTTTTTCAGGCTGAAGGCAGCAGGAAAGCCTGCAGCCCCCAGGTCTGAGGGGCTACGCAAGCCTTTCCGAAAGAGCTTTTGAGCAAGGCATAGTTTTCCCTGCTGGCTCTTTGGGCGTGGGACCAATCTCCAGACATATGGCCATTTCTGTGCCTGGCGCGGCGCCTAGTGGGAAAGGGTGGTTTTGAGGCTGAAGGCAGCAGGAAAGCCTGCAGCCCCCAGGTCTGTGGGGCTACGCAAGCGGTTCCCAAAGAGCTTTAGAACAAGGCATAGTTTTCCCTGCTGGCTCTTTGGGCGTGGGACCAATCTCCAGACATATGGCCATTTCTGTGCCTGGCGCGGCGCCAAGTGGGAAAGGGTGGTTTTGAGTTTAAAGGCAGCAGGAAAGCCTGCTGCCCCCAAGTCTGTGGGGCTACGCAAGCGGTTCCCAAAGAGCTTTAGAGCAAGGCATAGGTTTCCCTGATGGCTCTTTGGGCGTGGGACCAATCTCCAGACATATGGCCATTTTTGGGCCTGGCGCGGCGCCCAGTGGGAAAGGGTGGTTTTGAGGCTGAAGGCAGCAGGTAAGCCTGCAGGCCCCAGGTCTATGGGGCTATGCAAGCTGTTTCCAAAGAGCTTTAGAGCAAGGCATATTTTTCCCTGCTGGCTCTTTGGGCGTGGGACCAATCCCCAGACATATGGCCATTTTTGGGCCTGGCGCGGCGCCCAGTGGGAAAGGGTGGTTTTGAGGCTGAAGGCAGCAGGAAAGCCTGCAGCCCCCAGGTCTGTGGGGCTACGCAAGCGGTTCCCAAAGAGCTTTAGAACAAGGCATAATTTTCCCTGCTGGCTCTTTGGGCGTGGGACCAATCTCCAGACATATGGCCATTTTTGTGCCTGGCGCGGCGCCAAGTGGGAAAGGGTGGTTTTCAGGCTGAAGGCAGCAGGAAAGCCTGCAGACCCCAGGTCTGTGGTGCTAAGCAAGCGGTTCCCAAAGAGCTTTAGAACAAGGCATAGTTTTCCCAGCTGGCTCTTTGGGCGTGGAACCAATCTCCAGACATATGGCCATTTTTGTGCCTGGCGCGGCGCCAAGTGGGAAAGGGTGGTTTTGAGGCTGAAGGCAGCAGGTAAGCCTGCAGGCCCCAGGTCTGTGGGGCTACGCAAGCGGTTCCCAAAGAGCTTTAGAACAATGCATAGTTTTCCCTGCTGGCTCTTTGGGCGTGGGACCAATCCCCAGACATATGGGCATTTTTGTGCCTGGCGCGGCGCCAAGTGGGAAAGGGTGGTTTTGAGGCTCTAGAGGCAGGAAAGCCTGCAGGCCCCAGGTCTATGGGGCTACGCAAGCGGTTCCCAAAGAGCTTTAGAACAAGGCATAGTTTTCCCTGCTGGCTCTTTGGGCGTGGGACCAATCTCCAGACATATGGCCATTTTTGTGCCTGGCCCGGCGCCAAGTGACAAAGGGTGGTTTTGAGGCTGAAGGCAGCAGGAAAGCCTGCAGCCCCCAGGTCTGTGTGGCTACGCAAGCGGTTCCCAAATAGCTTTAGAGCAAGGCATAATTTTCCCTGCTGGCTCTTTGGGCGGGGGACCAATCTCCAGACATATGGCCATTTTTGGGCCTGGCGCGGTACCAAGTGGGAAAGGGTGGTTTTGAGGTTAAAGGCAGCAGGAAAGCCTGCAGCCCCCACGTCTGTGGGGCTACGCAAGCGGTTCCCAAAGAGCTTTAGAACAAGGCATATTTTTCCCTGCTGGCTCTTTGGGCGTGGGACCAATCTCCAGACATATGGCCATTTTTGTGCCTGGCGCGGCGCCTAGTGGGAAAGGGTGGTTTTGAGGCTGAAGGCAGCAGGAAAGCCTGCAGGCCCCAGGTCTGTGAGGCTACGCAAGCGGTTCCCAAAGAGCTTTAGAACAATGCATATTTTTCCCAGCTGGCTCTTTGGGCATGGGACCAATCTCCAGACACATGGGCATTTTTGTGCCTGGCGCGGCGCCAAGTGGGAAAGGGTGGTTTTGAGGCTCTAGGCGCAGGAAAGCCTGCAGGCCCCAGATCTATGTGGCTACACAAGCGGTTTCCAAAGAGTTTTAGAGCAAGGCATAATTTTCCCTTCTGGCTCTTTGGGAGTGGGACCAATCTCCAGACATACGGCCATTTTTGGGCCTGGCGCGGCGCCCAGTGGGAAAGGGTGGTTTTGAGGCTGAAGGAAGCAGGAAAGCCTGCAGCCCCCACGTCTGTGGGGCTACGCAAGCGGTTCCCAAAGAGCTTTAGAGCAAGGCATAATTTTCCCTGCTGGCTCTTTGGGCGTGGGACCAATCTCCAGACATATGGCCATTTTTGGGCCTGGCGCGGCGCCCAGTGGGAAAGGGTGGTTTTGAGGCTGAAGGCAGCAGGTAAGCCTGCAGGCCCCAGGTCTATGGGGCTATGCAAGCTGTTTCCAAAGAGCTTTAGAGCAAGGCATATTTTTCCCTGCTGGCTCTTTGGGCGTGGGACCAATCCCCAGACATATGGCCATTTTTGGGCCTGGCGCGGCGCCCAGTGGGAAAGGGTGGTTTTGAGGCTGAAGGCAGCAGGAAAGCCTGCAGCCCCCAGGTCTGTGGGGCTACGCAAGCGGTTCCCAAAGAGCTTTAGAACAAGGCATAATTTTCCCTGCTGGCTCTTTGGGCGTGGGACCAATCTCCAGACATATGGCCATTTTTGTGCCTGGCGCGGCGCCAAGTGGGAAAGGGTGGTTTTGAGGCTGAAGGCAGCAGGAAAGCCTGCAGACCCCAGGTCTGTGGTGCTAAGCAAGCGGTTCCCAAAGAGCTTTAGAACAAGGCATAGTTTTCCCTGCTGCCTCTTTGGGCGTGGAACCAATCTCCAGACATATGGCCATTTTTGTGCCTGGCGCGGCGCCAAGTGGGAAAGGGTGGTTTTGAGGCTGAAGGCAGCAGATAAGCCTGCAGGCCCCAGGTCTGTGGGGCTACGCAAGCGGTTCCCAAAGAGCTTTAGAACAATGCATAGTTTTCCCTGCTGGCTCTTTGGGCGTGGGACCAATCCCCAGACATATGGGCATTTTTGTGCCTGGCGCGGCGCCAAGTGGGAAAGGGTGGTTTTGAGGCTCTAGAGGCAGGAAAGCCTGCAGGCCCCAGGTCTATGCGGCTACACAAGCGGTTTCCAAAGAGTTTTAGAGCAAGGCATAATTTTCCCTTCTGGCTCTTTGGGCGTGGGACCAATCTCCAGACATACGGCCATTTTTGGGCCTGGCGCGGCGCCCAGTGGGAAAGGGTGGTTTTGAGGCTTAAGGCGCAGGAAAGCCTGCAGGCCCCAGGTCTATGGGGCTACGCAAGCGGTTCCCAAAGAGCTTTAGAACAAGGCATAGTTTTCCCTGCTGGCTCTTTGGGCGTGGGACCAATCTCCAGACATATGGCCATTTTTGTGCCTGGCGCGGCGCCAAGTGGGAAAGGGTGGTTTTGAGGCTTAAGGCGCAGGAAAGCCTGCAGGCCCCAGGTCTGTGGGGCTACGCAAGCGGTTCCCAAAGAGCTTTAGAACAAGGCATAGTTTTCCCTGCTGGCTCTTTGGGCGTGGGACCAATCTCCAGACATATGGCCATTTTTGTGCCTGGCGCGGCGCCAAGTGGGAAAGGGTGGTTTTGAGGCTGAAGGCAGCAGGAAAGCCTGCAGCCCCCAGGTCTGTGGGGCTACGCAAGCGGTTCCCAAAGAGCTTTAGAACAATGCATACTTTTCCCTGCTGGCTCTTTGGGCGTGGGACCAATCTCCAGACATATGGCCATTTTTGTGCCTGGCGCTGCGCCAAGTGGGAAAGGGTGGTTTTGAGGCTGAAGGCAGCAGGAAAGCCTGCAGCCCCCAGGTCTGTGGGGCTATGCAAGCGGTTCCCAAAGAGCTTTAGAACAAGGCATAATTTTCCCTCATGGCTCTTTGGGCGTGGGACCAATCTCTAGACATATGGCCATTTTTGGGCCTGGTGCGGAGCCAAGTGGGAAAGGGTGGTTTTGATGCTGTAGGCAGCAGGAAAGCCTGCAGGCCCCAGGTCTGTGGGGCTTTGCAAGCAGTTCCAAAAGAGCTTTAAAACAAGGCATAGTTTTCCCTGCTGGCTCTTTGGGCGTGGGACCAATCTCCAGACATATCGCCATTTTTGTGCCGGCGCGGCGCCAAGTGGAAAAGGGTGGTTTTGAGGCTGAAGGCAGCAGGAAAGCCTGCAGCCCCCAGGTCTGTTGGGCTACGCAAGCGGTTCCCA
Source organism: Chroicocephalus ridibundus (assembly GCF_963924245.1). NCBI lineage: Eukaryota > Metazoa > Chordata > Aves > Charadriiformes > Laridae > Chroicocephalus > Chroicocephalus ridibundus. Next base: position 24,075 of record NW_026961201.1, read on the forward strand.
AAGAGCTTTAGAACAAGGCATAGTTTTTCCTGCTGACTCTTTGGGCGTGGGACCAATCTCCAGACATATGGCCATTTTTGTGCCGGCGCGGCGCCACTTGGAAAAGGGAGGTTTTGAGGCTTAAGGCGCAGGAAAGCCTGCAGGCCCCAGGTCTATGGGGCTACGCAAGTGGTTCCCAAAGAGCTTTAGAGCAAGGCATAGTTTTCCCTGCTGGCTCTTTGGGCGTGGGGCCAAACTCCAGACATATGGCCATTTTTGTGCCTGGCGCGGCGCCAAGTGGGAAAGGGTGGTTTTGAGGCTTAAGGCGCAGGAAAGCCTGCTGGCCCCAGGTCTATGCGGCTACACAAGCGGTTTCCAAAGAGTTTTAGAGCAAGGAATAATTTTCCCTTCTGGCTCTTTGGGCGTGGGACCAATCTCCAGACATATGGCCATTTTTGTGCCTGGCGCGAAGCCCAGTGGGAAATGGTGGTTTTGAGGCTGAAGGCAGCAGGAAAGCCTGCAGGCCCCAGGTCTGTGGGGCTATGCAAGCGGTTCCCAAAGAGCTTTAGAGGTTGGCATATTTTTCCCTGCTGGCTCTTTGGGCGTGGGACCAATCCCCAGACATATGGCCATTTCTGTGCCTGGTGCGGCGCCTAGTGTGAAAGGGTGGTTTTGAGGCTGAAGGCAACAGGAAAGCCTGCAGCCCCCAGGTCTGAGGGGCTACGCAAGCCTTTCCCAAAGAGCTTTAGAACAATGCATAGTTTTCCCTGCTGGCTCTTTGGGCGTGGGACCAATCTCCAGACATATGGGCATTTTTGTGCCTGGCGTGGCGCCAAGTGGGAAAGGGTGGTTTTGAGGCTCTAGGCGCAGGAAAGCCTGCAGGCCCCAGGTCTATGCGGCTACAGAAGCGGTTTCCAAAGAGTTTTAGAGCAAGGCATAATTTTCCCTTCTGGCTAATTGGGCGTGGGACCAATCTCCAGACATACGGCCATTTTTGGGCCTGGCGCGGTGCCCAGTGGGAAAGGGTGGTTTTGAGGCTGAAGGCAGCAGGAAAGCCTGCAGCCCCCACGTCTGTGGGGCTACGCAAGCGGTTCCCAAAGAGCTTTAGAGCAAGGCATAATTTTCCCTGCTGGCTCTTTGGGCGTGGGACCAATCTCCAGACATATGGCCATTTTTGTGCCTGGCGCGGCGCCAAGTGGGAAAGGGTGGTTTTGAGGCTGAAGGCAGCAGGAAAGCCTGCAGACCCCAGGTCTGTGGTGCTAAGCAAGCGGTTCCCAAAGAGCTTTAGAACAAGGCATAGTTTTCCCTGCTGGCTCTTTGGGCGTGGGACCAATCTCCAGACGTATGGCCATTTTTGTGCCTGGCGCGGCGCCAAGTGGGAAAGGGTGGTTTTGAGGCTGAAGGCAGCAGGAAAGCCTGCAGGCCCCAGGTCTGTGGGGCTACGCAAGCGGTTCCCAAAGAGCTTTAGAACAATGCATAGTTTTCCCTGCTGGCTCTTTGGGCGTGGGACCAATCTCCAGACATATGGCCATTTTTGTGCCTGGCGCTGCGCCAAGTGGGAAAGGGTGGTTTTGAGGCTGAAGGCAGCAGGAAAGCCTGCAGCCCCCAGGTCTGTGGGGCTATGCAAGCGGTTCCCAAAGAGCTTTAGAACAAGGCATAATTTTCCCTCATGGCTCTTTGGGCGTGGGACCAATCTCTAGACATATGGCCATTTTTGGGCCTGGTGCGGAGCCAAGTGGGAAAGGGTGGTTTTGATGCTGTAGGCAGCAGGAAAGCCTGCAGGCCCCAGGTCTGTGGGGCTTTGCAAGCAGTTCCAAAAGAGCTTTAAAACAAGGCATAGTTTTCCCTGCTGGCTCTTTGGGCGTGGGACCAATCTCTAGACATATCGCCATTTTTGTGCCGGCGCGGCGCCAAGTGGAAAAGGGTGGTTTTGAGGCTGAAGGCAGCAGGAAAGCCTGCAGCCCCCAGGTCTGTTGGGCTACGCAAGCGGTTCCCAAAGAGCTTTAGAACAAGGCATAGTTTTCCCTGCTGACTCTTTGGGCGTGGGACCAATCTCCAGACATATGGCCATTTTTGTGCCTGGCGCGGCGCCAAGTGGGAAAGGGTGGTTTTGAGGCTGAAGGCAGCAGGAAAGCCTGCAGCCCCCAGGTCTGTGGGGCTACGCAAGCGGTTCCCAAAGAGCTTTAGAACAATGCATACTTTTCCCTGCTGGCTCTTTGGGCGTGGGACCAATCTCCAGACATATGGCCATTTTTGTGCCTGGCGCTGCGCCAAGTGGGAAAGGGTGGTTTTGAGGCTGAAGGCAGCAGGAAAGCCTGCAGCCCCCAGGTCTGTGGGGCTATGCAAGCGGTTCCCAAAGAGCTTTAGAACAAGGCATAATTTTCCCTCATGGCTCTTTGGGCGTGGGACCAATCTCTAGACATATGGCCATTTTTGGGCCTGGTGCGGAGCCAAGTGGGAAAGGGTGGTTTTGATGCTGTAGGCAGCAGGAAAGCCTGCAGGCCCCAGGTCTGTGGGGCTTTGCAAGCAGTTCCAAAAGAGCTTTAAAACAAGGCATAGTTTTCCCTGCTGGCTCTTTGGGCGTGGGACCAATCTCTAGACATATCGCCATTTTTGTGCCGGCGCGGCGCCAAGTGGAAAAGGGTGGTTTTGAGGCTGAAGGCAGCAGGAAAGCCTGCAGCCCCCAGGTCTGTTGGGCTACGCAAGCGGTTCCCAAAGAGCTTTAGAACAAGGCATAGTTTTCCCTGCTGACTCTTTGGGCGTGGGACCAATCTCCAGACATATGGCCATTTTTGTGCCGGCGCGGCGCCACTTGGAAAAGGGAGGTTTTGAGGCTTAAGGCGCAGGAAAGCCTGCAGGCCCCAGGTCTATGGGGCTACGCAAGTGGTTCCCAAAGAGCTTTAGAGCAAGGCATAGTTTTCCCTGCTGGCTCTTTGGGCGTGGGGCCAAACTCCAGACATATGGCCATTTTTGTGCCTGGCGCGGCGCCAAGTGGGAAAGGGTGGTTTTGAGGCTTAAGGCGCAGGAAAGCCTGCTGGCCCCAGGTCTATGCGGCTACACAAGCGGTTTCCAAAGAGTTTTAGAGCAAGGAATAATTTTCCCTTCTGGCTCTTTGGGCGTGGGACCAATCTCCAGACATATGGCCATTTTTGTGCCTGGCGCGGAGCCCAGTGGGAAATGGTGGTTTTGAGGCTGAAGGCAGCAGGAAAGCCTGCAGGCCCCAGGTCTGTGGGGCTATGCAAGCGGTTCCCAAAGAGCTTTAGAGGTTGGCATATTTTTCCCTGCTGGCTCTTTGGGCGTGGGACCAATCCCCAGACATATGGCCATTTCTGTGCCTGGTGCGGCGCCTAGTGTGAAAGGGTGGTTTTGAGGCTGAAGGCAACAGGAAAGCCTGCAGCCCCCAGGTCTGAGGGGCTACGCAAGCCTTTCCCAAAGAGCTTTAGAACAATGCATAGTTTTCCCTGCTGGCTCTTTGGGCGTGGGACCAATCTCCAGACATATGGGCATTTTTGTGCCTGGCGTGGCGCCAAGTGGGAAAGGGTGGTTTTGAGGCTCTAGGCGCAGGAAAGCCTGCAGGCCCCAGGTCTATGCGGCTACAGAAGCGGTTTCCAAAGAGTTTTAGAGCAAGGCATAATTTTCCCTTCTGGCTAATTGGGCGTGGGACCAATCTCCAGACATACGGCCATTTTTGGGCCTGGCGCGGTGCCCAGTGGGAAAGGGTGGTTTTGAGGCTGAAGGCAGCAGGAAAGCCTGCAGCCCCCACGTCTGTGGGGCTACGCAAGCGGTTCCCAAAGAGCTTTAGAGCAAGGCATAATTTTCCCTGCTGGCTCTTTGGGCGTGGGACCAATCTCCAGACATATGGCCATTTTTGTGCCTGGCGCCGCGCCAAGTGGGAAAGGGTGGTTTTGAGGCTGAAGGCAGCAGGAAAGCCTGCAGACCCCAGGTCTGTGGTGCTAAGCAAGCGGTTCCCAAAGAGCTTTAGAACAAGGCATAGTTTTCCCTGCTGGCTCTTTGGGCGTGGGACCAATCTCCAGACGTATGGCCATTTTTGTGCCTGGCGCGGCGCCAAGTGGGAAAGGGTGGTTTTGAGGCTGAAGGCAGCAGGAAAGCCTGCAGGCCCCAGGTCTGTGGGGCTACGCAAGCGGTTCCCAAAGAGCTTTAGAACAATGCATAGTTTTCCCTGCTGGCTCTTTGGGCGTGGGACCAATCTCCAGACATATGGCCATTTTTGTGCCTGGCGCTGCGCCAAGTGGGAAAGGGTGGTTTTGAGGCTGAAGGCAGCAGGAAAGCCTGCAGCCCCCAGGTCTGTGGGGCTATGCAAGCGGTTCCCAAAGAGCTTTAGAACAAGGCATAATTTTCCCTCATGGCTCTTTGGGCGTGGGACCAATCTCTAGACATATGGCCATTTTTGGGCCTGGTGCGGAGCCAAGTGGGAAAGGGTGGTTTTGATGCTGTAGGCAGCAGGAAAGCCTGCAGGCCCCAGGTCTGTGGGGCTTTGCAAGCAGTTCCAAAAGAGCTTTAAAACAAGGCATAGTTTTCCCTGCTGGCTCTTTGGGCGTGGGACCAATATCTAGACATATCGCCATTTTTGTGCCGGCGCGGCGCCAAGTGGAAAAGGGTGGTTTTGAGGCTGAAGGCAGCAGGAAAGCCTGCAGCCCCCAGGTCTGTTGGGCTACGCAAGCGGTTCCCAAAGAGCTTTAGAACAAGGCATAGTTTTCCCTGCTGACTCTTTGGGCGTGGGACCAATCTCCAGACATATGGCCATTTTTGTGCCGGCGCGGCGCCACTTGGAAAAGGGAGGTTTTGAGGCTTAAGGCGCAGGAAACCCTGCAGCCCCCAGGTCTATGGGGCTACGCAAGCGGTTCCCAAAGAGCTTTAGAACAATGCATAGTTTTCCCTGCTGGCTCTTTGGGCGTGGGACCAATCTCCAGACATATGGCCATTTTTGTGCCTGGCGCTGCGCCAAGTGGGAAAGGGTTGTTTTGAGGCTGAAGGCAGCAGGAAAGCCTGCAGCCCCCAGGTCTGTGGGGCTATGCAAGCGGTTCCCAAAGAGCTTTAGAACAAGGCATAATTTTCCCTCATGGCTCTTTGGGCGTGGGACCAATCTCTAGACATATGGTCATTTTTGGGCCTGGTGCGGAGCCAAGTGGGAAAGGGTGGTTTTGATGCTGTAGGCAGCAGGAAAGCCTGCAGGCCCCAGGTCTGTGGGGCTTTGCAAGCAGTTCCAAAAGAGCTTTAAAACAAGGCATAGTTTTCCCTGCTGGCTCTTTGGGCGTGGGACCAATCTCTAGACATATCGCCATTTTTGTGCCGGCGCGGCGCCAAGTGGAAAAGGGTGGTTTTGAGGCTGAAGGCAGCAGGAAAGCCTGCAGCCCCCAGGTCTGTTGGGCTACGCAAGCGGTTCCCAAAGAGCTTTAGAACAAGGCATAGTTTTCCCTGCTGACTCTTTGGGCGTGGGACCAATCTCCAGACATATGGCCATTTTTGTGCCGGCGCGGCGCCACTTGGAAAAGGGAGGTTTTGAGGCTTAAGGCGCAGGAAAGCCTGCAGGCCCCAGGTCTATGGGGCTACGCAAGCGGTTCCCAAAGAGCTTTAGAGCAAGGCATAGTTTTCCCTGCTGGCTCTTTGGGCGTGGGGCCAAACTCCAGACATATGGCCATTTTTGTGCCTGGCGCGGCGCCAAGTGGGAAAGGGTGGTTTTGAGGCTTAAGGCGCAGGAAAGCCTGCTGGCCCCAGGTCTATGCGGCTACACAAGCGGTTTCCAAAGAGTTTTAGAGCAAGGAATAATTTTCCCTTCTGGCTCTTTGGGCGTGGGACCAATCTCCAGACATATGGCCATTTTTGTGCCTGGCGCGGAGCCCAGTGGGAAATGGTGGTTTTGAGGCTGAAGGCAGCAGGAAAGCCTGCAGGCCCCAGGTCTGTGGGGCTATGCAAGCGGTTCCCAAAGAGCTTTAGAGGTTGGCATATTTTTCCCTGCTGGCTCTTTGGGCGTGGGACCAATCCCCAGACATATGGCCATTTCTGTGCCTGGTGCGGCGCCTAGTGTGAAAGGGTGGTTTTGAGGCTGAAGGCAACAGGAAAGCCTGCAGCCCCCAGGTCTGAGGGGCTACGCAAGCCTTTCCCAAAGAGCTTTAGAACAATGCATAGTTTTCCCTGCTGGCTCTTTGGGCGTGGGACCAATCTCCAGACATATGGGCATTTTTGTGCCTGGCGTGGCGCCAAGTGGGAAAGGGTGGTTTTGAGGCTCTAGGCGCAGGAAAGCCTGCAGGCCCCAGGTCTATGCGGCTACAGAAGCGGTTTCCAAAGAGTTTTAGAGCAAGGCATAATTTTCCCTTCTGGCTAATTGGGCGTGGGACCAATCTCCAGACATACGGCCATTTTTGGGCCTGGCGCGGTGCCCAGTGGGAAAGGGTGGTTTTGAGGCTGAAGGCAGCAGGAAAGCCTGCAGCCCCCACGTCTGTGGGGCTACGCAAGCGGTTCCCAAAGAGCTTTAGAGCAAGGCATAATTTTCCCTGCTGGCTCTTTGGGCGTGGGACCAATCTCCAGACATATGGCCATTTTTGTGCCTGGCGCGGCGCCAAGTGGGAAAGGGTGGTTTTGAGGCTGAAGGCAGCAGGAAAGCCTGCAGACCCCAGGTCTGTGGTGCTAAGCAAGCGGTTCCCAAAGAGCTTTAGAACAAGGCATAGTTTTCCCTGCTGGCTCTTTGGGCGTGGGACCAATCTCCAGACGTATGGCCATTTTTGTGCCTGGCGCGGCGCCAAGTGGGAAAGGGTGGTTTTGAGGCTGAAGGCAGCAGGAAAGCCTGCAGGCCCCAGGTCTGTGGGGCTACGCAAGCGGTTCCCAAAGAGCTTTAGAACAATGCATAGTTTTCCCTGCTGGCTCTTTGGGCGTGGGACCAATCTCCAGACATATGGCCATTTTTGTGCCTGGCGCTGCGCCAAGTGGGAAAGGGTGGTTTTGAGGCTGAAGGCAGCAGGAAAGCCTGCAGCCCCCAGGTCTGTGGGGCTATGCAAGCGGTTCCCAAAGAGCTTTAGAACAAGGCATAATTTTCCCTCATGGCTCTTTGGGCGTGGGACCAATCTCTAGACATATGGCCATTTTTGGGCCTGGTGCGGAGCCAAGTGGGAAAGGGTGGTTTTGATGCTGTAGGCAGCAGGAAAGCCTGCAGGCCCCAGGTCTGTGGGGCTTTGCAAGCAGTTCCAAAAGAGCTTTAAAACAAGGCATAGTTTTCCCTGCTGGCTCTTTGGGCGTGGGACCAATCTCTAGACATATCGCCATTTTTGTGCCGGCGCGGCGCCAAGTGGAAAAGGGTGGTTTTGAGGCTGAAGGCAGCAGGAAAGCCTGCAGCCCCCAGGTCTGTTGGGCTACGCAAGCGGTTCCCAAAGAGCTTTAGAACAAGGCATAGTTTTCCCTGCTGACTCTTTGGGCGTGGGACCAATCTCCAGACATATGGCCATTTTTGTGCCGGCGCGGCGCCACTTGGAAAAGGGAGGTTTTGAGGCTTAAGGCGCAGGAAACCCTGCAGCCCCCAGGTCTATGGGGCTACGCAAGTGGTTCCCAAAGAGCTTTAGAGCAAGGCATAGTTTTCCCTGCTGGCTCTTTGGGCGTGGGGCCAAACTCCAGACATATGGCCATTTTTGTGCCTGGCGCGGCGCCAAGTGGGAAAGGGTGGTTTTGAGGCTTAAGGCGCAGGAAAGCCTGCTGGCCCCAGGTCTCTGCGGCTACACAAGCGGTTTCCAAAGAGTTTTAGAGCAAGGAATAATTTTCCCTTCTGGCTCTTTGGGCGTGGGACCAATCTCCAGACATATGGCCATTTTTGTGCCTGGCGCGGAGCCCAGTGGGAAATGGTGGTTTTGAGGCTGAAGGCAGCAGGAAAGCCTGCAGGCCCCAGGTCTGTGGGGCTATGCAAGCGGTTCCCAAAGAGCTTTAGAGGTTGGCATATTTTTCCCTGCTGGCTCTTTGGGCGTGGGACCAATCCCCAGACATATGGCCATTTCTGTGCCTGGTGCGGCGCCTAGTGTGAAAGGGTGGTTTTGAGGCTGAAGGCAACAGGAAAGCCTGCAGCCCCCAGGTCTGAGGGGCTACGCAAGCCTTTCCCAAAGAGCTTTAGAACAATGCATAGTTTTCCCTGCTGGCTCTTTGGGCGTGGGACCAATCTCTAGACATATGGCCATTTTTGGGCCTGGTGCGGAGCCAAGTGGGAAAGGGTGGTTTTGAGGCTGAAGGCAGCAGGAAAGCCTGCAGCCCCCAGGTCTGTGGGGCTACGCAAGCGGTTCCCAAAGAGCTTTAGAACAATGCATAGTTTTCCCTGCTGGCTCTTTGGGCGTGGGACCAATCTCCAGACATATGGCCATTTTTGTGCCTGGCGCTGCGCCAAGTGGGAAAGGGTGGTTTTGAGGCTGAAGGCAGCAGGAAAGCCTGCAGCCCCCAGGTCTGTGGGGCTATGCAAGCGGTTCCCAAAGAGCTTTAGAACAAGGCATAATTTTCCCTCATGGCTCTTTGGGCGTGGGACCAATCTCTAGACATATGGCCATTTTTGGGCCTGGTGCGGAGCCAAGTGGGAAAGGGTGGTTTTGATGCTGTAGGCAGCAGGAAAGCCTGCAGGCCCCAGGTCTGTGGGGCTTTGCAAGCAGTTCCAAAAGAGCTTTAAAACAAGGCATAGTTTTCCCTGCTGGCTCTTTGGGCGTGGGACCAATCTCTAGACATATCGCCATTTTTGTGCCGGCGCGGCGCCAAGTGGAAAAGGGTGGTTTTGAGGCTGAAGGCAGCAGGAAAGCCTGCAGCCCCCAGGTCTGTTGGGCTACGCAAGCGGTTCCCAAAGAGCTTTAGAACAAGGCATAGTTTTCCCTGCTGACTCTTTGGGCGTGGGACCAATCTCCAGACATATGGCCATTTTTGTGCCGGCGCGGCGCCACTTGGAAAAGGGAGGTTTTGAGGCTTAAGGCGCAGGAAACCCTGCAGCCCCCAGGTCTATGGGGCTACGCAAGTGGTTCCCAAAGAGCTTTAGAGCAAGGCATAGTTTTCCCTGCTGGCTCTTTGGGCGTGGGGCCAAACTCCAGACATATGGCCATTTTTGTGCCTGGCGCGGCGCCAAGTGGGAAAGGGTGGTTTTGAGGCTTAAGGCGCAGGAAAGCCTGCTGGCCCCAGGTCTATGCGGCTACACAAGCGGTTTCCAAAGAGTTTTAGAGCAAGGAATAATTTTCCCTTCTGGCTCTTTGGGCGTGGGACCAATCTCCAGACATATGGCCATTTTTGTGCCTGGCGCGGAGCCCAGTGGGAAATGGTGGTTTTGAGGCTGAAGGCAGCAGGAAAGCCTGCAGGCCCCAGGTCTGTGGGGCTATGCAAGCGGTTCCCAAAGAGCTTTAGAGGTTGGCATATTTTTCCCTGCTGGCTCTTTGGGCGTGGGACCAATCCCCAGACATATGGCCATTTCTGTGCCTGGTGCGGCGCCTAGTGTGAAAGGGTGGTTTTGAGGCTGAAGGCAACAGGAAAGCCTGCAGCCCCCAGGTCTGAGGGGCTACGCAAGCCTTTCCCAAAGAGCTTTAGAACAATGCATAGTTTTCCCTGCTGGCTCTTTGGGCGTGGGACCGATCCCCAGACATATGGGCATTTTTGTGCCTGGCGTGGCGCCAAGTGGGAAAGGGTGGTTTTGAGGCTCTAGGCGCAGGAAAGCCTGCAGGCCCCAGGTCTATGCGGCTACAGAAGCGGTTTCCAAAGAGTTTTAGAGCAAGGCATAATTTTCCCTTCTGGCTAATTGGGCGTGGGACCAATCTCCAGACATACGGCCATTTTTGGGCCTGGCGCGGCGCCCAGTGGGAAAGGGTGGTTTTGAGGCTGAAGGCAGCAGGAAAGCCTGCAGGCCCCAGGTCTGTGAGGCTACGCAAGCGGTTCCCAAAGAGCTTTAGAGCAAGGCATAATTTTCCCTGCTGGCTCTTTGGGCGTGGGACCAATCTCCAGACATATGGCCATTTTTGTGCCTGGCGCGGCGCCAAGTGGGAAAGGGTGGTTTTGAGGCTGAAGGCAGCAGGAAAGCCTGCAGACCCCAGGTCTGTGGTGCTAAGCAAGCGGTTCCCAAAGAGCTTTAGAACAATGCATATTTTTCCCAGCTGGCTCTTTGGGCATGGGACCAATCTCCAGACATATGGGCATTTTTGTGCCTGGCGCGGCGCCAAGTGGGAAAGGGTGGTTTTGAGGCTCTAGGCGCAGGAAAGCCTGCAGGCCCCAGGTCTATGTGGCTACACAAGCGGTTTCCAAAGAGTTTTAGAGCAAGGCACAATTTTCCCTTCTGGCTCTTTTGGAGTGGGACCAATCTCCAGACATACGGCCATTTTTGGGCCTGGCGCGGCGCCCAGTGGGAAAGGGTGGTTTTGAGGCTGAAGGCAGCAGGAAAGCCTGCAGCCCCCAGGTCTGTGGGGCTACGCAAGCGGTTCCCAAAGAGCTTTAGAGCAAGGCATAATTTTCCCTGCTGGCTCTTTGGGCGTGGGACCAATCTCCAGACATATGGCCATTTTTGGGCCTGGCGCGGCGCCCAGTGGGAAAGGGTGGTTTTGAGGCTGAAGGCAGCAGGTAAGCCTGCAGGCCCCAGGTCTTTGGGGCTATGCAAGCTGTTTCCAAAGAGCTTTAGAGCAAGGCATATTTTTCCCTGCTGGCTCTTTGGGCGTGGGACCAATCCCCAGACATATGGCCATTTTTGGGCCTGGCGCGGCGCCCAGTGGGAAAGGGTGGTTTTGAGGCTGAAGGCAGCAGGAAAGCCTGCAGCCCCCAGGTCTGTGGGGCTACGCAAGCGGTTCCGAAAGAGCTTTAGAACAAGGCATAATTTTCCCTGCTGGCTCTTTGGGCGTGGGACCAATCTCCAGACATATGGCCATTTTTGTGCCTGGCGCGGCGCCAAGTGGGAAAGGGTGGTTTTGAGGCTGAAGGCAGCAGGAAAGCCTGCAGACCCCAGGTCTGTGGTGCTAAGCAAGCGGTTCCCAAAGAGCTTTAGAACAAGGCATAGTTTTCCCAGCTGGCTCTTTGGGCGTGGAACCAATCTCCAGACATATGGCCATTTTTGTGCCTGGCGCGGCGCCAAGTGGGAAAGGGTGGTTTTGAGGCTGAAGGCAGCAGGTAAGCCTGCAGGCCCCAGGTCTGTGGGGCTACGCAAGCGGTTCCCAAAGAGCTTTAGAACAATGCATAGTTTTCCCTGCTGGCTCTTTGGGCGTGGGACCAATCCCCAGACATATGGGCATTTTTGTGCCTGGCGCGGCGCCAAGTGGGAAAGGGTGGTTTTGAGGCTCTAGAGGCAGGAAAGCCTGCAGGCCCCAGGTCTATGCGGCTACACAAGCGGTTTCCAAAGAGTTTTAGAGCAAGGCATAATTTTCCCTTCTGGCTCTTTGGGCGTGGGACCAATCTCCAGACATACGGCCATTTTTGGGCCTGGCGCGGCGCCCAGTGGGAAAGGGTGGTTTTGAGGCTTAAGGCGCAGGAAAGCCTGCAGGCCCCAGGTCTATGGGGCTACGCAAGCGGTTCCCAAAGAGCTTTAGAACAAGGCATAGTTTTCCCTGCTGGCTCTTTGGGCGTGGGACCAATCTCCAGACATATGGCCATTTTTGTGCCTGGCGCGGCGCCAAGTGGGAAAGGGTGGTTTTGAGGCTGAAGGCAGCAGGTAAGCCTGCAGGCCCCAGGTCTGTGGGGCTACGCAAGCGGTTCCCAAAGAGCTTTAGAACAAGGCATAGTTTTCCCTGCTGGCTCTTTGGGCGTGGGACCAATCTCCAGACATATGGCCATTTTTGTGCCTGGCGCGGCGCCAAGTGGGAAAGGGTGGTTTTGAGGCTGAAGGCAGCAGGAAAGCCTGCAGCCCCCAGGTCTGTGGGGCTACGCAAGCGGTTCCCAAAGAGCTTTAGAACAATGCATAGTTTTCCCTGCTGGCTCTTTGGGCGTGGGACCAATCTCCAGACATATGGCCATTTTTGTGCCTGGCGCTGCGCCAAGTGGGAAAGGGTGGTTTTGAGGCTGAAGGCAGCAGGAAAGCCTGCAGCCCCCAGGTCTGTGGGGCTATGCAAGCGGTTCCCAAAGAGCTTTAGAACAAGGCATAATTTTCCCTCATGGCTCTTTGGGCGTGGGACCAATCTCTAGACATATGGCCATTTTTGGGCCTGGTGCGGAGCCAAGTGGGAAAGGGTGGTTTTGATGCTGTAGGCAGCAGGAAAGCCTGCAGGCCCCAGGTCTGTGGGGCTTTGCAAGCAGTTCCAAAAGAGCTTTAAAACAAGGCATAGTTTTCCCTGCTGGCTCTTTGGGCGTGGGACCAATCTCTAGACATATCGCCATTTTTGTGTGGCGCGGCGCCAAGTGGAAAAGGGTGGTTTTGAGGCTGAAGGCAGCAGGAAAGCCTGCAGCCCCCAGGTCTGTTGGGCTACGCAAGCGGTTCCCAAAGAGCTTTAGAACAAGGCATAGTTTTCCCTGCTGACTCTTTGGGCGTGGGACCAATCCCCAGACATATGGCCATTTTTGTGCCGGCGCGGCGCCACTTGGAAAAGGGAGGTTTTGAGGCTTAAGGCGCAGGAAAGCCTGCAGGCCCCAGGTCTATGGGGCTACGCAAGTGGTTCCCAAAGAGCTTTAGAGCAAGGCATAGTTTTCCCTGCTGGCTCTTTGGGCGTGGGGCCAAACTCCAGACATATGGCCATTTTTGTGCCTGGCGCGGCGCCAAGTGGGAAAGGGTGGTTTTGAGGCTTAAGGCGCAGGAAAGCCTGCTGGCCCCAGGTCTATGCGGCTACACAAGCGGTTTCCAAAGAGTTTTAGAGCAAGGAATAATTTTCCCTTCTGGCTCTTTGGGCGTGGGACCAATCTCCAGACATATGGCCATTTTTGTGCCTGGCGCGGAGCCCAGTGGGAAATGGTGGTTTTGAGGCTGAAGGCAGCAGGAAAGCCTGCAGGCCCCAGGTCTGTGGGGCTATGCAAGCGGTTCCCAAAGAGCTTTAGAGGTTGGCATATTTTTCCCTGCTGGCTCTTTGGGCGTGGGACCAATCCCCAGACATATGGCCATTTCTGTGCCTGGTGCGGCGCCTAGTGTGAAAGGGTGGTTTTGAGGCTGAAGGCAACAGGAAAGCCTGCAGCCCCCAGGTCTGAGGGGCTACGCAAGCCTTTCCCAAAGAGCCTTAGAACAATGCATAGTTTTCCCTGCTGGCTCTTTGGGCGTGGGACCAATCTCCAGACATATGGGCATTTTTGTGCCTGGCGTGGCGCCAAGTGGGAAAGGGTGGTTTTGAGGCTCTAGGCGCAGGAAAGCCTGCAGGCCCCAGGTCTATGCGGCTACAGAAGCGGTTTCCAAAGAGTTTTAGAGCAAGGCATAATTTTCCCTTCTGGCTAATTGGGCGTGGGACCAATCTCCAGACATACGGCGATTTTTGGGCCTGGCGCGGCGCCCAGTGGGAAAGGGTGGTTTTGAGGCTTAAGGCAGCAGGAAAGCCTGCAGCCCCCACGTCTGTGGGGCTACGCAAGCGGTTCCCAAAGAGCTTTAGAGCAAGGCATAATTTTCCCTGCTGGCTCTTTGGGCGTGGGACCAATCTCCAGACATATGGCCATTTTTGTGCCTGGCGCGGCGCCAAGTGGGAAAGGGTGGTTTTGAGGCTGAAGGCAGCAGGAAAGCCTGCAGACCCCAGGTCTGTGGTGCTAAGCAAGCGGTTCCCAAAGAGCTTTAGAACAAGGCATAGTTTTCCCTGCTGGCTCTTTGGGCGTGGGACCAATCTCCAGACGTATGGCCATTTTTGTGCCTGGCGCGGCGCCAAGTGGGAAAGGGTGGTTTTGAGGCTGAAGGCAGCAGGAAAGCCTGCAGCCCCCAGGTCTGTGGGGCTACGCAAGCGGTTCCCAAAGAGCTTTAGAACAATGCATAGTTTTCCCTGCTGGCTCTTTGGGCGTGGGACCAATCTCCAGACATATGGCCATTTTTGTGCCTGGCGCTGCGCCAAGTGGGAAAGGGTGGTTTTGAGGCTGAAGGCAGCAGGAAAGCCTGCAGCCCCCAGGTCTGTGGGGCTATGCAAGCGGTTCCCAAAGAGCTTTAGAACAAGGCATAATTTTCCCTCATGGCTCTTTGGGCGTGGGACCAATCTCTAGACATATGGCCATTTTTGGGCCTGGTGCGGAGCCAAGTGGGAAAGGGTGGTTTTGATGCTGTAGGCAGCAGGAAAGCCTGCAGGCCCCAGGTCTGTGGGGCTTTGCAAGCAGTTCCAAAAGAGCTTTAAAACAAGGCATAGTTTTCCCTGCTGGCTCTTTGGGCGTGGGACCAATCTCTAGACATATCGCCATTTTTGTGCCGGCGCGGCGCCAAGTGGAAAAGGGTGGTTTTGAGGCTGAAGGCAGCAGGAAAGCCTGCAGCCCCCAGGTCTGTTGGGCTACGCAAGCGGTTCCCAAAGAGCTTTAGAACAAGGCATAGTTTTCCCTGCTGACTCTTTGGGCGTGGGACCAATCTCCAGACATATGGCCATTTTTGTGCCGGCGCGGCGCCACTTGGAAAAGGGAGGTTTTGAGGCTTAAGGCGCAGGAAACCCTGCAGCCCCCAGGTCTATGGGGCTACGCAAGTGGTTCCCAAAGAGCTTTAGAGCAAGGCATAGTTTTCCCTGCTGGCTCTTTGGGCGTGGGGCCAAACTCCAGACATATGGCCATTTTTGTGCCTGGCGCGGCGCCAAGTGGGAAAGGGTGGTTTTGAGGCTTAAGGCGCAGGAAAGCCTGCTGGCCCCAGGTCTATGCGGCTACACAAGCGGTTTCCAAAGAGTTTTAGAGCAAGGAATAATTTTCCCTTCTGGCTCTTTGGGCGTGGGACCAATCTCCAGACATATGGCCATTTTTGTGCCTGGCGCGGAGCCCAGTGGGAAATGGTGGTTTTGCGGCTGAAGGCAGCAGGAAAGCCTGCAGGCCCCAGGTCTGTGGGGCTATGCAAGCGGTTCCCAAAGAGCTTTAGAGGTTGGCATATTTTTCCCTGCTGGCTCTTTGGGCGTGGGACCAATCCCCAGACATATGGCCATTTCTGTGCCTGGTGCGGCGCCTAGTGTGAAAGGGTGGTTTTGAGGCTGAAGGCAACAGGAAAGCCTGCAGCCCCCAGGTCTGAGGGGCTACGCAAGCCTTTCCCAAAGAGCTTTAGAACAATGCATAGTTTTCCCTGCTGGCTCTTTGGGCGTGGGACCGATCCCCAGACATATTGGCATTTTTGTGCCTGGCGTGGCGCCAAGTGGGAAAGGGTGGTTTTGAGGCTCTAGGCGCAGGAAAGCCTGCAGGCCCCAGGTCTATGCGGCTACAGAAGCGGTTTCCAAAGAGTTTTAGAGCAAGGCATAATTTTCCCTTCTGGCTAATTGGGCGTGGGACCAATCTCCAGACATACGGCCATTTTTGGGCCTGGCGCGGCGCCCAGTGGGAAAGGGTGGTTTTGAGGCTGAAGGCAGCAGGTAAGCCTGCAGGCCCCAGGTCTGTGGGGCTACGCAAGCGGTTCCCAAAGAGCTTTAGAACAAGGCATAGTTTTCCCTGCTGGCTCTTTGGGCGTGGGACCAATCTCCAGACATATGGCCATTTTTGTGCCTGGCGCGGCGCCAAGTGGGAAAGGGTGGTTTTGAGGCTGAAGGCAGCAGGAAAGCCTGCAGCCCCCAGGTCTGTGGGGCTACGCAAGCGGTTCCCAAAGAGCTTTAGAACAATGCATAGTTTTCCCTGCTGGCTCTTTGGGCGTGGGACCAATCTCCAGACATATGGCCATTTTTGTGCCTGGCGCTGCGCCAAGTGGGAAAGGGTGGTTTTGAGGCTGAAGGCAGCAGGAAAGCCTGCAGCCCCCAGGTCTGTGGGGCTATGCAAGCGGTTCCCAAAGAGCTTTAGAACAAGGCATAATTTTCCCTCATGGCTCTTTGGGCGTGGGACCAATCTCTAGACATATGGCCATTTTTGGGCCTGGTGCGGAGCCAAGTGGGAAAGGGTGGTTTTGATGCTGTAGGCAGCAGGAAAGCCTGCAGGCCCCAGGTCTGTGGGGCTTTGCAAGCAGTTCCAAAAGACCTTTAAAACAAGGCATAGTTTTCCCTGCTGGCTCTTTGGGCGTGGGACCAATCTCTAGACATATCGCCATTTTTGTGTGGCGCGGCGCCAAGTGGAAAAGGGTGGTTTTGAGGCTGAAGGCAGCAGGAAAGCCTGCAGCCCCCAGGTCTGTTGGGCTACGCAAGCGGTTCCCAAAGAGCTTTAGAACAAGGCATAGTTTTCCCTGCTGACTCTTTGGGCGTGGGACCAATCTCCAGACATATGGCCATTTTTGTGCCGGCGCGGCGCCACTTGGAAAAGGGAGGTTTTGAGGCTTAAGGCGCAGGAAAGCCTGCAGGCCCCAGGTCTATGGGGCTACGCAAGTGGTTCCCAAAGAGCTTTAGAGCAAGGCATAGTTTTCCCTGCTGGCTCTTTGGGCGTGGGGCCAAACTCCAGACATATGGCCATTTTTGTGCCTGGCGCGGCGCCAAGTGGGAAAGGGTGGTTTTGAGGCTTAAGGCGCAGGAAAGCCTGCTGGCCCCAGGTCTATGCGGCTACACAAGCGGTTTCCAAAGAGTTTTAGAGCAAGGAATAATTTTCCCTTCTGGCTCTTTGGGCGTGGGACCAATCTCCAGACATATGGCCATTTTTGTGCCTGGCGCGGAGCCCAGTGGGAAATGGTGGTTTTGAGGCTGAAGGCAGCAGGAAAGCCTGCAGGCCCCAGGTCTGTGGGGCTATGCAAGCGGTTCCCAAAGAGCTTTAGAGGTTGGCATATTTTTCCCTGCTGGCTCTTTGGGCGTGGGACCAATCCCCAGACATATGGCCATTTCTGTGCCTGGTGCGGCGCCTAGTGTGAAAGGGTGGTTTTGAGGCTGAAGGCAACAGGAAAGCCTGCAGCCCCCAGGTCTGAGGGGCTACGCAAGCCTTTCCCAAAGAGCCTTAGAACAATGCATAGTTTTCCCTGCTGGCTCTTTGGGCGTGGGACCAATCTCCAGACATATGGGCATTTTTGTGCCTGGCGTGGCGCCAAGTGGGAAAGGGTGGTTTTGAGGCTCTAGGCGCAGGAAAGCCTGCAGGCCCCAGGTCTATGCGGCTACAGAAGCGGTTTCCAAAGAGTTTTAGAGCAAGGCATAATTTTCCCTTCTGGCTAATTGGGCGTGGGACCAATCTCCAGACATACGGCCATTTTTGGGCCTGGCGCGGCGCCCAGTGGGAAAGGGTGGTTTTGAGGCTGAAGGCAGCAGGAAAGCCTGCAGCCCCCACGTCTGTGGGGCTACGCAAGCGGTTCCCAAAGAGCTTTAGAGCAAGGCATAATTTTCCCTGCTGGCTCTTTGGGCGTGGGACCAATCTCCAGACATATGGCCATTTTTGTGCCTGGCGCGGCGCCAAGTGGGAAAGGGTGGTTTTGAGGCTGAAGGCAGCAGGAAAGCCTGCAGACCCCAGGTCTGTGGTGCTAAGCAAGCGGTTCCCAAAGAGCTTTAGAACAAGGCATAGTTTTCCCTGCTGGCTCTTTGGGCGTGGGACCAATCTCCAGACGTATGGCCATTTTTGTGCCTGGCGCGGCGCCAAGTGGGAAAGGGTGGTTTTGAGGCTGAAGGCAGCAGGAAAGCCTGCAGCCCCCAGGTCTGTGGGGCTACGCAAGCGGTTCCCAAAGAGCTTTAGAACAATGCATAGTTTTCCCTGCTGGCTCTTTGGGCGTGGGACCAATCTCCAGACATATGGCCATTTTTGTGCCTGGCGCTGCGCCAAGTGGGAAAGGGTGGTTTTGAGGCTGAAGGCAGCAGGAAAGCCTGCAGCCCCCAGGTCTGTGGGGCTATGCAAGCGGTTCCCAAAGAGCTTTAGAACAAGGCATAATTTTCCCTCATGGCTCTTTGGGCGTGGGACCAATCTCTAGACATATGGCCATTTTTGGGCCTGGTGCGGAGCCAAGTGGGAAAGGGTGGTTTTGATGCTGTAGGCAGCAGGAAAGCCTGCAGGCCCCAGGTCTGTGGGGCTTTGCAAGCAGTTCCAAAAGAGCTTTAAAACAAGGCATAGTTTTCCCTGCTGGCTCTTTGGGCGTGGGACCAATCTCTAGACATATCGCCATTTTTGTGCCGGCGCGGCGCCAAGTGGAAAAGGGTGGTTTTGAGGCTGAAGGCAGCAGGAAAGCCTGCAGCCCCCAGGTCTGTTGGGCTACGCAAGCGGTTCCCAAAGAGCTTTAGAACAAGGCATAGTTTTCCCTGCTGACTCTTTGGGCGTGGGACCAATCTCCAGACATATGGCCATTTTTGTGCCGGCGCGGCGCCACTTGGAAAAGGGAGGTTTTGAGGCTTAAGGCGCAGGAAACCCTGCAGCCCCCAGGTCTATGGGGCTACGCAAGTGGTTCCCAAAGAGCTTTAGAGCAAGGCATAGTTTTCCCTGCTGGCTCTTTGGGCGTGGGGCCAAACTCCAGACATATGGCCATTTTTGTGCCTGGCGCGGCGCCAAGTGGGAAAGGGTGGTTTTGAGGCTTAAGGCGCAGGAAAGCCTGCTGGCCCCAGGTCTATGCGGCTACACAAGCGGTTTCCAAAGAGTTTTAGAGCAAGGAATAATTTTCCCTTCTGGCTCTTTGGGCGTGGGACCAATCTCCAGACATATGGCCATTTTTGTGCCTGGCGCGGAGCCCAGTGGGAAATGGTGGTTTTGAGGCTGAAGGCAGCAGGAAAGCCTGCAGGCCCCAGGTCTGTGGGGCTATGCAAGCGGTTCCCAAAGAGCTTTAGAGGTTGGCATATTTTTCCCTGCTGGCTCTTTGGGCGTGGGACCAATCCCCAGACATATGGCCATTTCTGTGCCTGGTGCGGCGCCTAGTGTGAAAGGGTGGTTTTGAGGCTGAAGGCAACAGGAAAGCCTGCAGCCCCCAGGTCTGAGGGGCTACGCAAGCCTTTCCCAAAGAGCTTTAGAACAATGCATAGTTTTCCCTGCTGGCTCTTTGGGCGTGGGACCGATCCCCAGACATATGGGCATTTTTGTGCCTGGCGTGGCGCCAAGTGGGAAAGGGTGGTTTTGAGGCTCTAGGCGCAGGAAAGCCTGCAGGCCCCAGGTCTATGCGGCTACAGAAGCGGTTTCCAAAGAGTTTTAGAGCAAGGCATAATTTTCCCTTCTGGCTAATTGGGCGTGGGACCAATCTCCAGACATACGGCCATTTTTGGGCCTGGCGCGGCGCCCAGTGGGAAAGGGTGGTTTTGAGGCTGAAGGCAGCAGGAAAGCCTGCAGCCCCCACGTCTGTGAGGCTACGCAAGCGGTTCCCAAAGAGCTTTAGAGCAAGGCATAATTTTCCCTGCTGGCTCTTTGGGCGTGGGACCAATCTCCAGACATATGGCCATTTTTGTGCCTGGCGCGGCGCCAAGTGGGAAAGGGTGGTTTTGAGGCTGAAGGCAGCAGGAAAGCCTGCAGACCCCAGGTCTGTGGTGCTAAGCAAGCGGTTCCCAAAGAGCTTTAGAACAATGCATATTTTTCCCAGCTGGCTCTTTGGGCATGGGACCAATCTCCAGACATATGGGCATTTTTGTGCCTGGCGCGGCGCCAAGTGGGAAAGGGTGGTTTTGAGGCTCTAGTCGCAGGAAAGCCTGCAGGCCCCAGGTCTATGTGGCTACACAAGCGGTTTCCAAAGAGTTTTAGAGCAAGGCACAATTTTCCCTTCTGGCTCTTTTGGAGTGGGACCAATCTCCAGACATACGGCCATTTTTGGGCCTGGCGCGGCGCCCAGTGGGAAAGGGTGGTTTTGAGGCTGAAGGCAGCAGGAAAGCCTGCAGCCCCCAGGTCTGTGGGGCTACGCAAGCGGTTCCCAAAGAGCTTTAGAGCAAGGCATAATTTTCCCTGCTGGCTCTTTGGGCGTGGGACCAATCTCCAGACATATGGCCATTTTTGGGCCTGGCGCGGCGCCCAGTGGGAAAGGGTGGTTTTGAGGCTGAAGGCAGCAGGTAAGCCTGCAGGCCCCAGGTCTATGGGGCTATGCAAGCTGTTTCCAAAGAGCTTTAGAGCAAGGCATATTTTTCCCTGCTGGCTCTTTGGGCGTGGGACCAATCCCCAGACATATGGCCATTTTTGGGCCTGGCGCGGCGCCCAGTGGGAAAGGGTGGTTTTGAGGCTGAAGGCAGCAGGAAAGCCTGCAGCCCCCAGGTCTGTGGGGCTACGCAAGCGGTTCCGAAAGAGCTTTAGAACAAGGCATAATTTTCCCTGCTGGCTCTTTGGGCGTGGGACCAATCTCCAGACATATGGCCATTTTTGTGCCTGGCGCGGCGCCAAGTGGGAAAGGGTGGTTTTGAGGCTTAAGGCGCAGGAAAGCCTGCTGGCCCCAGGTCTATGCGGCTACACAAGCGGTTTCCAAAGAGTTTTAGAGCAAGGAATAATTTTCCCTTCTGGCTCTTTGGGCGTGGGACCAATCTCCAGACATATGGCCATTTTTGTGCCTGGCGCGGAGCCCAGTGGGAAATGGTGGTTTTGAGGCTGAAGGCAGCAGGAAAGCCTGCAGGCCCCAGGTCTGTGGGGCTATGCAAGCGGTTCCCAAAGAGCTTTAGAGGTTGGCATATTTTTCCCTGCTGGCTCTTTGGGCGTGGGACCAATCCCCAGACATATGGCCATTTCTGTGCCTGGTGCGGCGCCTAGTGTGAAAGGGTGGTTTTGAGGCTGAAGGCAACAGGAAAGCCTGCAGCCCCCAGGTCTGAGGGGCTACGCAAGCCTTTCCCAAAGAGCCTTAGAACAATGCATAGTTTTCCCTGCTGGCTCTTTGGGCGTGGGACCAATCTCCAGACATATGGGCATTTTTGTGCCTGGCGTGGCGCCAAGTGGGAAAGGGTGGTTTTGAGGCTCTAGGCGCAGGAAAGCCTGCAGGCCCCAGGTCTATGCGGCTACAGAAGCGGTTTCCAAAGAGTTTTAGAGCAAGGCATAATTTTCCCTTCTGGCTAATTGGGCGTGGGACCAATCTCCAGACATACGGCCATTTTTGGGCCTGGCGCGGCGCCCAGTGGGAAAGGGTGGTTTTGAGGCTGAAGGCAGCAGGAAAGCCTGCAGCCCCCACGTCTGTGGGGCTACGCAAGCGGTTCCCAAAGAGCTTTAGAGCAAGGCATAATTTTCCCTGCTGGCTCTTTGGGCGTGGGACCAATCTCCAGACATATGGCCATTTTTGTGCCTGGCGCGGCGCCAAGTGGGAAAGGGTGGTTTTGAGGCTGAAGGCAGCAGGAAAGCCTGCAGACCCCAGGTCTGTGGTGCTAAGCAAGCGGTTCCCAAAGAGCTTTAGAACAAGGCATAGTTTTCCCTGCTGGCTCTTTGGGCGTGGGACCAATCTCCAGACGTATGGCCATTTTTGTGCCTGGCGCGGCGCCAAGTGGGAAAGGGTGGTTTTGAGGCTGAAGGCAGCAGGAAAGCCTGCAGCCCCCAGGTCTGTGGGGCTACGCAAGCGGTTCCCAAAGAGCTTTAGAACAATGCATAGTTTTCCCTGCTGGCTCTTTGGGCGTGGGACCAATCTCCAGACATATGGCCATTTTTGTGCCTGGCGCTGCGCCAAGTGGGAAAGGGTGGTTTTGAGGCTGAAGGCAGCAGGAAAGCCTGCAGCCCCCAGGTCTGTGGGGCTATGCAAGCGGTTCCCAAAGAGCTTTAGAACAAGGCATAATTTTCCCTCATGGCTCTTTGGGCGTGGGACCAATCTCTAGACATATGGCCATTTTTGGGCCTGGTGCGGAGCCAAGTGGGAAAGGGTGGTTTTGATGCTGTAGGCAGCAGGAAAGCCTGCAGGCCCCAGGTCTGTGGGGCTTTGCAAGCAGTTCCAAAAGAGCTTTAAAACAAGGCATAGTTTTCCCTGCTGGCTCTTTGGGCGTGGGACCAATCTCTAGACATATCGCCATTTTTGTGCCGGCGCGGCGCCAAGTGGAAAAGGGTGGTTTTGAGGCTGAAGGCAGCAGGAAAGCCTGCAGCCCCCAGGTCTGTTGGGCTACGCAAGCGGTTCCCAAAGAGCTTTAGAACAAGGCATAGTTTTCCCTGCTGACTCTTTGGGCGTGGGACCAATCTCCAGACATATGGCCATTTTTGTGCCGGCGCGGCGCCACTTGGAAAAGGGAGGTTTTGAGGCTTAAGGCGCAGGAAACCCTGCAGCCCCCAGGTCTATGGGGCTACGCAAGTGGTTCCCAAAGAGCTTTAGAGCAAGGCATAGTTTTCCCTGCTGGCTCTTTGGGCGTGGGGCCAAACTCCAGACATATGGCCATTTTTGTGCCTGGCGCGGCGCCAAGTGGGAAAGGGTGGTTTTGAGGCTTAAGGCGCAGGAAAGCCTGCTGGCCCCAGGTCTATGCGGCTACACAAGCGGTTTCCAAAGAGTTTTAGAGCAAGGAATAATTTTCCCTTCTGGCTCTTTGGGCGTGGGACCAATCTCCAGACATATGGCCATTTTTGTGCCTGGCGCGGAGCCCAGTGGGAAATGGTGGTTTTGAGGCTGAAGGCAGCAGGAAAGCCTGCAGGCCCCAGGTCTGTGGGGCTATGCAAGCGGTTCCCAAAGAGCTTTAGAGGTTGGCATATTTTTCCCTGCTGGCTCTTTGGGCGTGGGACCAATCCCCAGACATATGGCCATTTCTGTGCCTGGTGCGGCGCCTAGTGTGAAAGGGTGGTTTTGAGGCTGAAGGCAACAGGAAAGCCTGCAGCCCCCAGGTCTGAGGGGCTACGCAAGCCTTTCCCAAAGAGCTTTAGAACAATGCATAGTTTTCCCTGCTGGCTCTTTGGGCGTGGGACCGATCCCCAGACATATGGGCATTTTTGTGCCTGGCGTGGCGCCAAGTGGGAAAGGGTGGTTTTGAGGCTCTAGGCGCAGGAAAGCCTGCAGGCCCCAGGTCTATGCGGCTACAGAAGCGGTTTCCAAAGAGTTTTAGAGCAAGGCATAATTTTCCCTTCTGGCTAATTGGGCGTGGGACCAATCTCCAGACATACGGCCATTTTTGGGCCTGGCGCGGCGCCCAGTGGGAAAGGGTGGTTTTGAGGCTGAAGGCAGCAGGAAAGCCTGCAGCCCCCACGTCTGTGAGGCTACGCAAGCGGTTCCCAAAGAGCTTTAGAGCAAGGCATAATTTTCCCTGCTGGCTCTTTGGGCGTGGGACCAATCTCCAGACATATGGCCATTTTTGTGCCTGGCGCGGCGCCAAGTGGGAAAGGGTGGTTTTGAGGCTGAAGGCAGCAGGAAAGCCTGCAGACCCCAGGTCTGTGGTGCTAAGCAAGCGGTTCCCAAAGAGCTTTAGAACAATGCATATTTTTCCCAGCTGGCTCTTTGGGCATGGGACCAATCTCCAGACATATGGGCATTTTTGTGCCTGGCGCGGCGCCAAGTGGGAAAGGGTGGTTTTGAGGCTCTAGTCGCAGGAAAGCCTGCAGGCCCCAGGTCTATGTGGCTACACAAGCGGTTTCCAAAGAGTTTTAGAGCAAGGCACAATTTTCCCTTCTGGCTCTTTTGGAGTGGGACCAATCTCCAGACATACGGCCATTTTTGGGCCTGGCGCGGCGCCCAGTGGGAAAGGGTGGTTTTGAGGCTGAAGGCAGCAGGAAAGCCTGCAGCCCCCAGGTCTGTGGGGCTACGCAAGCGGTTCCCAAAGAGCTTTAGAGCAAGGCATAATTTTCCCTGCTGGCTCTTTGGGCGTGGGACCAATCTCCAGACATATGGCCATTTTTAGGCCTGGCGCGGCGCCCAGTGGGAAAGGGTGGTTTTGAGGCTGAAGGCAGCAGGTAAGCCTGCAGGCCCCAGGTCTATGGGGCTATGCAAGCTGTTTCCAAAGAGCTTTAGAGCAAGGCATATTTTTCCCTGCTGGCTCTTTGGGCGTGGGACCAATCCCCAGACATATGGCCATTTTTGGGCCTGGCGCGGCGCCCAGTGGGAAAGGGTGGTTTTGAGGCTGAAGGCAGCAGGAAAGCCTGCAGCCCCCAGGTCTGTGGGGCTACGCAAGCGGTTCCGAAAGAGCTTTAGAACAAGGCATAATTTTCCCTGCTGGCTCTTTGGGCGTGGGACCAATCTCCAGACATATGGCCATTTTTGTGCCTGGCGCGGCGCCAAGTGGGAAAGGGTGGTTTTGAGGCTGAAGGCAGCAGGAAAGCCTGCAGACCCCAGGTCTGTGGTGCTAAGCAAGCGGTTCCCAAAGAGCTTTAGAACAAGGCATAGTTTTCCCAGCTGGCTCTTTGGGCGAGGAACCAATCTCCAGACATATGGCCATTTTTGTGCCTGGCGCGGCGCCAAGTGGGAAAGGGTGGTTTTGAGGCTGAAGGCAGCAGGTAAGCCTGCAGGCCCCAGGTCTGTGGGGCTACGCAAGCGGTTCCCAAAGAGCTTTAGAACAATGCATAGTTTTCCCTGCTGGCTCTTTGGGCGTGGGACCAATCCCCAGACATATGGGCATTTTTGTGCCTGGCGCGGCGCCAAGTGGGAAAGGGTGGTTTTGAGGCTCTAGAGGCAGGAAAGCCTGCAGGCCCCAGGTCTATGCGGCTACACAAGCGGTTTCCAAAGAGTTTTAGAGCAAGGCATAATTTTCCCTTCTGGCTCTTTGGGCGTGGGACCAATCTCCAGACATACGGCCATTTTTGGGCCTGGCGCGGCGCCCAGTGGGAAAGGGTGGTTTTGAGGCTTAAGGCGCAGGAAAGCCTGCAGGCCCCAGGTCTATGGGGCTACGCAAGCGGTTCCCAAAGAGCTTTAGAACAAGGCATAGTTTTCCCTGCTGGCTCTTTGGGCGTGGGACCAATCTCCAGACATATGGCCATTTTTGTGCCTGGCGCGGCGCCAAGTGGGAAAGGGTGGTTTTGAGGCTGAAGGCAGCAGGTAAGCCTGCAGGCCCCAGGTCTGTGGGGCTACGCAAGCGGTTCCCAAAGAGCTTTAGAACAAGGCATAGTTTTCCCTGCTGGCTCTTTGGGCGTGGGACCAATCTCCAGACATATGGCCATTTTTGTGCCTGGCGCGGCGCCAAGTGGGAAAGGGTGGTTTTGAGGCTGAAGGCAGCAGGAAAGCCTGCAGCCCCCAGGTCTGTGGGGCTACGCAAGCGGTTCCCAAAGAGCTTTAGAACAATGCATAGTTTTCCCTGCTGGCTCTTTGGGCGTGGGACCAATCTCCAGACATATGGCCATTTTTGTGCCTGGCGCTGCGCCAAGTGGGAAATGGTGGTTTTGAGGCTGAAGGCAGCAGGAAAGCCTGCAGCCCCCAGGTCTGTGGGGCTATGCAAGCGGTTCCCAAAGAGCTTTAGAACAAGGCATAATTTTCCCTCATGGCTCTTTGGGCGTGGGACCAATCTCTAGACATATGGCCATTTTAGGGCCTGGTGCGGAGCCAAGTGGGAAAGGGTGGTTTTGATGCTGTAGGCAGCAGGAAAGCCTGCAGGCCCCAGGTCTGTGGGGCTTTGCAAGCAGTTCCAAAAGAGCTTTAAAACAAGGCATAGTTTTCCCTGCTGGCTCTTTGGGCGTGGGACCAATCTCTAGACATATCGCCATTTTTGTGTGGCGCGGCGCCAAGTGGAAAAGGGTGGTTTTGAGGCTGAAGGCAGCAGGAAAGCCTGCAGCCCCCAGGTCTGTTGGGCTACGCAAGCGGTTCCCAAAGAGCTTTAGAACAAGGCATAGTTTTCCCTGCTGACTCTTTGGGCGTGGGACCAATCTCCAGACATATGGCCATTTTTGTGCCGGCGCGGCGCCACTTGGAAAAGGGAGGTTTTGAGGCTTAAGGCGCAGGAAAGCCTGCAGGCCCCAGGTCTATGGGGCTACGCAAGTGGTTCCCAAAGAGCTTTAGAGCAAGGCATAGTTTTCCCTGCTGGCTCTTTGGGCGTGGGGCCAAACTCCAGACATATGGCCATTTTTGTGCCTGGCGCGGCGCCAAGTGGGAAAGGGTGGTTTTGAGGCTTAAGGCGCAGGAAAGCCTGCTGGCCCCAGGTCTATGCGGCTACACAAGCGGTTTCCAAAGAGTTTTAGAGCAAGGAATAATTTTCCCTTCTGGCTCTTTGGGCGTGGGACCAATCTCCAGACATATGGCCATTTTTGTGCCTGGCGCGGAGCCCAGTGGGAAATGGTGGTTTTGAGGCTGAAGGCAGCAGGAAAGCCTGCAGGCCCCAGGTCTGTGGGGCTATGCAAGCGGTTCCCAAAGAGCTTTAGAGGTTGGCATATTTTTCCCTGCTGGCTCTTTGGGCGTGGGACCAATCCCCAGACATATGGCCATTTCTGTGCCTGGTGCGGCGCCTAGTGTGAAAGGGTGGTTTTGAGGCTGAAGGCAACAGGAAAGCCTGCAGCCCCCAGGTCTGAGGGGCTACGCAAGCCTTTCCCAAAGAGCCTTAGAACAATGCATAGTTTTCCCTGCTGGCTCTTTGGGCGTGGGACCAATCTCCAGACATATGGGCATTTTTGTGCCTGGCGTGGCGCCAAGTGGGAAAGGGTGGTTTTGAGGCTCTAGGCGCAGGAAAGCCTGCAGGCCCCAGGTCTATGCGGCTACAGAAGCGGTTTCCAAAGAGTTTTAGAGCAAGGCATAATTTTCCCTTCTGGCTAATTGGGCGTGGGACCAATCTCCAGACATACGGCCATTTTTGGGCCTGGCGCGGCGCCCAGTGGGAAAGGGTGGTTTTGAGGCTGAAGGCAGCAGGAAAGCCTGCAGCCCCCACGTCTGTGGGGCTACGCAAGCGGTTCCCAAAGAGCTTTAGAGCAAGGCATAATTTTCCCTGCTGGCTCTTTGGGCGTGGGACCAATCTCCAGACATATGGCCATTTTTGTGCCTGGCGCGGCGCCAAGTGGGAAAGGGTGGTTTTGAGGCTGAAGGCAGCAGGAAAGCCTGCAGACCCCAGGTCTGTGGTGCTAAGCAAGCGGTTCCCAAAGAGCTTTAGAACAAGGCATAGTTTTCCCTGCTGGCTCTTTGGGCGTGGGACCAATCTCCAGACGTATGGCCATTTTTGTGCCTGGCGCGGCGCCAAGTGGGAAAGGGTGGTTTTGAGGCTGAAGGCAGCAGGAAAGCCTGCAGCCCCCAGGTCTGTGGGGCTACGCAAGCGGTTCCCAAAGAGCTTTAGAACAATGCATAGTTTTCCCTGCTGGCTCTTTGGGCGTGGGACCAATCTCCAGACATATGGCCATTTTTGTGCCTGGCGCTGCGCCAAGTGGGAAAGGGTGGTTTTGAGGCTGAAGGCAGCAGGAAAGCCTGCAGCCCCCAGGTCTGTGGGGCTATGCAAGCGGTTCCCAAAGAGCTTTAAAACAAGGCATAGTTTTCCCTGCTGGCTCTTTGGGCGTGGGACCAATCTCTTGACATATCGCCATTTTTGTGCCGGCGCGGCGCCAAGTGGAAAAGGGTGGTTTTGAGGCTGAAGGCAGCAGGAAAGCCTGCAGCCCCCAGGTCTGTTGGGCTACGCAAGCGGTTCCCAAAGAGCTTTAGAACAAGGCATAGTTTTCCCTGCTGATTCTTTGGGCGTGGGACCAATCTCCAGACATATGGCCATTTTTGTGCCGGCGCGGCGCCACTTGGAAAAGGGAGGTTTTGAGGCTTAAGGCGCAGGAAAGCCTGCAGGCCCCAGGTCTATGGGGCTACGCAAGTGGTTCCCAAAGAGCTTTAGAGCAAGGCATAGTTTTCCCTGCTGGCTCTTTGGGCGTGGGGCCAAACTCCAGACATATGGCCATTTTTGTGCCTGGCGCGGCGCCAAGTGGGAAAGGGTGGTTTTGAGGCTGAAGGCAGCAGGAAAGCCTGCAGCCCCCAAGTCTGTGGGGCTACACAAGCGGTTCCCAAAGAGCTTTAGAGCAAGGCATAATTTTCCCTGCTGGCTCTTTGGGCGTGGGACCAATCTCCAGACATATGGCCATTTTTGTGCCTGGCGCGGCGCCAAGTGGGAAAGGGTGGTTTTGAGGCTGAAGGCAGCAGGAAAGCCTGCAGACCCCAGGTCTGTGGTGCTAAGCAAGCGGTTCCCAAAGAGCTTTAGAACAAGGCATAGTTTTCCCAGCTGGCTCTTTGGGCGTGGGACCAATCTCCAGACATATGGCCATTTTTGTGCCTGGCGCGGCGCCAAGTGGGAAAGGGTGGTTTTGAGGCTGAAGGCAGCAGGAAAGCCTGCAGGCCCCAGGTCTGTGGGGCTACGCAAGCGGTTCCCAAAGAGCTTTAGAACAATGCATAGTTTTCCCTACTGGCTCTTTGGGCGTGGGACCAATCTCCAGACATATGGCCATTTTTGTGCCTGGCACGGTGCCAAATGGGAAAGGGTGGTTTTGAGGCTGAAGGCAGCAGGAAAGCCTGCAGCCCCCAGGTCTGTGGGGCTATGCAAGCGGTTCCCAAAGAGCTTTAGAACAAGGCATAATTTTCCCTCATGGCTCTTTGGGCGTGGGACCAACCTCTAGACACATGGCCATTTTTGGGCCTGGTGCGGAGCCAAGTGGGAAAGGGTGGTTTTGATGCTGTAGGCAGCAGGAAAGCCTGCAGGCCCCAGGTCTGTGGGGCTTTGCAAGCAGTTCCAAAAGAGCTTTAAAACAACACATAGTTTTCCCTGCTGGCTCTTTGGGCGTGGGACCAATCTCCAGACATATCGCCATTTTTGTGCCGGCGCGGCGCCAAGTGGAAAAGGGTGGTTTTGAGGCTGAAGGCAGCAGGAAAGCCTGCAGCCCCCACGTCTGTGGGGCTACGCAAGCGGTTCCCAAAGAGCTTTAGAACAAGGCATAATTTTCCCTGCTGGCTCTTTGGGCGTGGGACCAATCTCCAGACATATGGCCATTTTTGTGCCGGCGCGGCGCCACTTGGAAAAGGGTGGTTTTGAGGCTTAAGGCGCAGGAAAGCCTGCAGGCCCCAGGTCTATGGGGCTACGCAAGTGGTTCCCAAAGAGCTTTAGAGCAAGGCATAGTTTTCCCTGCTGGCTCTTTGGGCGTGGGACTAATCTCCAGACATATGGCCATTTTTGTGCCTGGCGCGGAGCCCAGTGGGAAAGGGTGTTTTTGAGTTTAAAGGCAGCAGGAAAGCCTGCAGGCCCCAGGTCTGTGGGGCTACGCAAGCGGTTCCCAAAGAGCTTTAGAGCAAGGCATATTTATCCCTGCTGGCTCTTTGGGCGTGGGACCAATCTCCAGACATATGGCCATTTTTGTGCCTGGCGCGGCGCCTACTGTGAAAGGGTGGTTTTGAGGCTGAAGGCAGCAGGAAAGCCTGCAGGCCCCAGGTCTGTGGGGCTATGCAAGCGGTTCCCAAAGAGCTTTAGAGCATGGCATATTTTTCCCTGCTGGCTCTTTGGGCGTGGGACCAATCCCCAGACATATGGCCATTTCTGTGCCTGGCGCGGCGCCTACTGTGAAAGGGTGGTTTTGAGGGTTAAGGCAGCAGGAAAGCCTGCAGCCCCCAGGTCTGAGGGGCTACGCAAGCCTTTCCCAAAGAGCTTTAGAGCAAGGCATAGTTTTCCCTGCTGGCTCTTTGGGCGTGGGACCAATCTCCAGACATATGGCCATTTCTGTGCCTGGCGCGGCGCCTAGTGGGAAAGGGTGGTTTTGAGGCTGAAGGCAGCAGGAAAGCCTGCAGCCCCCACGTCTGTGGGGCTACGCAAGCGGTTCCCAAAGAGCTTTAGAACAAGGCATAGTTTTCCCTGCTGGCTCTTTGGGTGTGGGACCAATCTCCAGACATATGGCCATTTTGGTGCCTGGCGCGGCGCCAAGTGGGAAAGGGTGGTTTTGAGGCTTAAGGCGCAGGAAAGCCTGCAGCCCCCAGGTCTGTGGGGCTACGCAAGTGGTTCCCAAAGAGCTTTAGAACAAGGCATAGTTTTCCCAGCTGGCTCTTTGGGCGTGGAACCAATCTCCAGACATATGGCCATTTTTGTGCCTGGCGCGGCGCCAAGTGGGAAAGGGTGGTTTTGAGGCTGAAGGCAGCAGGAAAGCCTGCAGCTCCCAGGTCTGTGGGGCTACGCAAGCGGTTCCCAAAGAGCTTTAGAGCAAGGCATAGTTTTCCCTGCTGGCTCTTTGGGCGTGGGACCAATCTCCAGACATATGGCCATTTTTGTGCCTGGCGCGGTGCCAAGTGGGAAAGGGTGGTTTTGAGGCTGAAGGCAGCAGGAAAGCCTGCAGCCCCCACGTCTGTGGGGCTATGCAAGCGGTTCCCAAAGAGCTTTAGAAAAAGGCATAATTTTCCCTCATGGCTCTTTGGGCGTGGGACCAACCTCTAGACATATGGCCATTTTTGGGCCTGGTGCGACGCCAAGTGGGAAAGGGTGGTTTTGATGCTGTAGGCAGCAGGAAAGCCTGCAGGCCCCAGGTCTGTGGGGCTTTGCAAGCAGTTCCAAAAGAGCTTTAAAACAAGGCATAGTTTTCCCTGCTGGCTCTTTGGGCGTGGGACCAATCTCCAGACATATCGCGATTTTTGTGCCGGCGCGGCGCCAAGTGGAAAAGGGTGGTTTTGAGGCTGAAGGCAGCAGGGAAGCCTGCAGCCCCCAGGTCTGTTGGGCTACGCAAGCGGTTCCCAAAGAGCTTTAGAACAAGGCATAGTTTTCCCTGCTGGCTCTTTGGGCCTGGGACCAATCCCCAGACATATGGCCATTTCTGTGCCTGGCGCGGCGCCTACTGTGAAAGGGTGGTTTTGAGGCTGAAGGCAGCAGGAAAGCCTGCAGACCCCAGGTCTGAGGGGCTACGCAAGCCTTTCCCAAAGAGCTTTAGAGCAAGGCATAGTTTTCCCTGCTGGCTCTTTGGGCGTGGGACCAATCTCCAGACATATGGCCATTTTTGTGCCTGGCACGGCGCCAAGTGGGAAAGGGTGGTTTTGAGGCTGAAGGCAGCAGGAAAGCCTGCAGGCCCCAGGTCTGTGGGGCTACGCAAGCGGTTCCCAAAGAGCTTTAGAGCAAGGCATAATTTTCCCTGCTGGCTCTTTGGGCGTGGGACCAATCTCCAGACATATGGCCATTTTTGGGCCTGGCGCGGCGCCAAGTGGGAAAGGGTGGTTTTGAGGCTGAAGGCAGCAGGAAAGCCTGCAGCCCCCAGGTCTGTGGTGCTATGCAAGCGGTTCCCAAAGAGCTTTAGAGCAAGGCATAATTTTCCCTGCTGGCTCTTTGGGCGTGGGACCAATCTCCAGACATATGGCCATTTTTGGGCCTGGCGCGGCGCCCAGTGGGAAAGGGTGGTTTTGAGGCTGAAGGCAGCAGGAAAGCCTGCAGCCCCCAGGTCTGTGGTGCTATGCAAGCGGTTCCCAAAGAGCTTTAGAGCAAGGCATAATTTTCCCTGCTGGCTCTTTGGGCGTGGGACCAATCTCCAGACATATGGCCTTTTTTGTGCCTGGCGCGGCGCCAAGTGGGAAAGGGTGGTTTTGAGGCTGAAGGCAGCAGGAAAGCCTGCAGACCCCAGGTCTGTGGTGCTAAGCAAGCGGTTCCCAAAGAGCTTTAAAACAAGGCATAGTTTTCCCAGCTGGCTCTTTGGGCGTGGGACCAATCTCCAGACATATGGCCATTTTTGTGCCTGGCGCGGTGCCAAGTGGGAAAGGGTGGTTTTGAGGCTGAAGGCAGCAGGAAAGCCTGCAGCCCCCACGTCTGTGGGGCTATGCAAGCGGTTCCCAAAGAGCTTTAGAACAAGGCATAATTTTCCCTCATGGCTCTTTGGGCGTGGGACCAACCTCTAGACATATGGCCATTTTTGGGCCTGGTGCGACGCCAAGTGGGAAAGGGTGGTTTTGATGCTGTAGGCAGCAGGAAAGCCTGCAGGCCCCAGGTCTGTGGGGCTACGCAAGCGGTTCCCAAAGAGCTTTAGAACAAGGCATAGTTTTCCCTGCTGGCTCTTTGGGCGTGGGACCAATCCCCAGACATATGGCCATTTCTGTGCCTGGCGCGGCGCCTACTGTGAAAGGGTGGTTTTGAGGCTGAAGGCAGCAGGAAAGCCTGCAGCCCCCAGGTCTGAGGGGCTACGCAAGCCTTTCCCAAAGAGCTTTAGAGCAAGGCATAGTTTTCCCTGCTGGCTCTTTGGGCGTGGGACCAATCTCCAGACATATGGCCATTTCTGTGCCTGGCGCGGCGCCTAGTGGGAAAGGGTGGTTTTGAGGCTGAAGGCAGCAGGAAAGCCTGCAGCCCCCAGGTCTGTGGGGCTACGCAAGCGGTTCCCAAAGAGCTTTAGAACAAGGCATAGTTTTCCCTGCTGGCTCTTTGGGCGTGGGACCAATCTCCAGACATATGGCCATTTTTGGGCCTGGCGCGGCGCCCAGTGGGAAAGGGTGGTTTTGAGGCTGAAGGCAGCAGGAAAGCCTGCAGCCCCCAGGTCTGTGGTGCTATGCAAGCGGTTCCCAAAGAGCTTTAGAGCAAGGCATAATTTTCCCTGCTGGCTCTTTGGGCGTGGGACCAATCTCCAGACATATGGCCATTTTTGTGCCTGGCGCGGCGCAAAGTGGGAAAGGGTGGTTTTGAGGCTGAAGGCAGCAGGAAAGCCTGCAGACCCCAGGTCTGTGGTGCTAAGCAAGCGGTTCCCAAAGAGCTTTAAAACAAGGCATAGTTTTCCCAGCTGGCTCTTTGGGCGTGGAACCAATCTCCAGACATATGGCCATTTTTGTGCCTGGCGCGGCGCCAAGTGGGAAAGGGTGGTTTTGAAGCTGAAGGCAGCAGGAAAGCATGCAGCTCCCAGGTCTGTGGGGCTACGCAAGCGGTTCCCAAAGAGCTTTAGAGCAAGGCATAGTTTTCCCTCATGGCTCTTTGGGCGTGGGACCAATCTCCAGACATATGGCCATTTTTGTGCCTGGCGCGGTGCCAAGTGGGAAAGGGTGGTTTTGAGGCTGAAGGCAGCAGGAAAGCCTGCAGCCCCACGTCTGTGGGGCTATGCAAGCGGTTCCCAAAGAGCTTTAGAAAAAGGCATAATTTTCCCTCATGGCTCTTTGGGCGTGGGACCAACCTCTAGACATATGGCCATTTTTGGGCCTGGTGCGGCGCCAAGTGGGAAAGGGTGGTTTTGATGCTGTAGGCAGCAGGAAAGCCTGCAGGCCCCAGGTCTGTGGGGCTTTGCAAGCAGTTCCAAAAGAGCTTTAAAACAAGGCATAGTTTTCCCTCCTGGCTCTTTGGGCGTGGGACCAATCTCCAGACATATGGCCATTTTGGTGCCGGCGCGGCGCCAATTGGAAAAGGGTGTTTTTCAGGCTTAAGGCGCAGGAAAGCCTGCAGGCCCCAGGTCTGTGGGGCTACGGAAGTGGTTCCCAAAGAGCTTTAGAGCAAGGCATAGTTTTTCCTGCTGGCTCTTTGGGCGTGGGGCCAATCTCCAGACATATGGCCATTTTTGTGCCTGGCACGGCGCCAAGTGGGAATGGGTGGTTTTGAGGCTGAAGGCAGCAGGAAAGCCTGCAGGCCCCAGGTCTGTGAGGCTGCGCAAGCGGTTCCCAAAGAGATTTAGAACAAGGCATAATTTTCCCTGATGGCTCTTTGGGCGTGGGACCAGTCTCCAGACATATGGCCATTTTTGTGCCGGCGCGGCGCCAAGTGGGAAAGGGTGGTTTTGAGGCTGAAGGCGCAGGAAACCCTGCAGCCCCCACGTCTGTGGGGCTACGCAAGCGTTTCCCAAAGAGCTTTAGAACAAGGCATAGTTTTCCCTGCTGGCTCTTTGGGCGTGGGACCAATCCCCAGACATATGGCCATTTTTGTGCCTGGCGCGGCGCCAAGTGGGAATGGGTGGTTTTGAGGCTTAAGACGCAGGAAAGCCTGCAGCCCCCATGTCAGTGGGGCTATGCAAGCGATTCCCAAAGAGCTTTAGAACAAGGCATAGTTTTCCCTGCTGGCTCTTTGGGCGTGGGACCAATCTCCAGACATATGGCCATTTTTGTGCCTGGCGCGGAGCCAAGTGGGAAAGGGTGATTTTGAGGCTGAAGGCAGCAGGAAAGCCTGTAGGCCCCAGGTCTGTGGGGCTACGCAAGCGGTTCCCAAAGAGCTTTAGAGCAAGGCATAGTTTTCCCTGCTGGCTCTTTGGGCGTGGGACCAATCTCCAGACATATGGCCATTTTTGTGCCTGGCGCGGCGCCAAGTGGGAAAGGGTGTTTTTCAGGCTGAAGGCAGCAGGAAAGCCTGCAGGCCTCAGGTCTGTGGGGTTATGCAAGCGGTTCCCAAAGAGCTTTAGAACAAGGCATAATTTTCCCTGCTGGCTCTTTGGGCATGGGACCAATCTCCAGACATATGGCTATTTTTGGGCCTGGCGCGGCGCCAAGTGGGAAAGGGTGGTTTTGAGGCTGAAGGCAGCAGGAAAGCCTGCAGGCCCCAGGTCTGTGAGGCTACGCAAGCGGTTCCCAAAGAGCTTTAGAACAAGGCATAGTTTTCCATGCTGGCTCTTTGGGCGTGGGACAAATCTCCAGACATATGGCCATTATTGTGCCTGGTGCGGCGCCCAGTGGGAAAGGGTGGTTTTGAGGGTTAAGGCAGCAGGAAAGCCTGCAGCCCCCAGGTCTATGTGGCTACGCAAGCGGTTCCCAAAGAGCTTTAGAACAAGGCATAATTTTCCCTGCTGGCTCTTTGGGCGTGGGACCAATCTCCAGACATATGGCCATTTTTTTGCCGGCGCGGCGCCAAGTGGGAAAGGGTGGTTTTTAGGCTTAAGGCGCAGGAAACCCTGCAGCCCCCAGGTCTGTGGGGCTACGCAAGCGGTTCCCAAAGAGCTTTAGAGCAAGGCATAATTTTCCCTGCTGGCTCTTTGGGCGTGGAACCAATCTCCAGACATATGGCCATTTTTGTGCCTGGCGCGTCGCCAAGTGGGAAAGGGTGGTTTTGAGGCTTAAGACGCAGGAAAGCCTGCAGCCCCCAGGTCTGTGGGGCTATGCAAGCGGTTCCCAAAGAGCTTTAGAACAAGGCATAATTTTCCCTGCTGGCTCTTTGGGCGTGGGACCAATCTCTAGACATATGGCCATTTTTTTGGCCTGGCGCGGCGCCAAGTGGGAAAGGGTGATTTTGAGGCTGAAGGCAGCAGGAAAGCCTGCAGGCCCCAGGTCTGTGGGGCTATGCAAGCAGTTCCAAAAGAGCTTTAGAACAAGGCATAGTTTTCCCTGCTGGCTCTTTGGGCGTGGGACCAATCTCCAGACATATGGCCATTTTTGTCCCTGGCGCTGTACCAAGTGGGAAAGGGTGGTTTTGAGGCTGAAGGCAGCAGGTAAGCCTGCAGGCCCCAGGTCTGTGGCGCTACGCAAGTGGTTCCCAAAGAGCTTTAGAGGAAGGCATATTTATCCCTGCTGGCTCTTTAGGCATGGGACCAGTCTCCAGATATATGGCCATTTTTGTGCCTGGCGCGGCGCCAAGTGGGAAAGGGTGGTTTTGAGGCTGAAGGCGCAGAAATCCTTGCAGCCCCCACGTCTGTGGGGCTACGCAAGCGTTTCCCAAAGAGCTTTAGAACAAGGCATAGTTTTCCCTGCTGGCTCTTTGGGCGTGGGACCAATCCCCAGACATATGGCCATTTTTATGCGAGGCGCGGTGCCAAGTGGGAATGGGTGGTTTTGAGGCTTAAGACGCAGGAAAGCCTGCAGCCCCCATGTCTGTGGGGCTACGCAAGCGGTTCCCAAAGAGCTTTAGAGCAAGGCATATTTATCCCTGCTGGCTCTTTGGGCGTGGGACCAATCTCCAGACATATGGCCATTTTTGTGCCTGGCGCGGCGCCAAGTGGGAAAGGGTGTTTTTGAGGCTGAAGGCAGCAGGAAAGCCTGCAGGCCCCAGGTCTGTGGGGCTATGCAAGCGGTTCCCAAAGAGCTTTAGAGCATGGCATATTTTTCCCTGCTGGCTCTTTGGGCGTGGGACCAATCTCTAGACATATGGCCATTTTTGGGCCTGGCGCGGAGCCAAGTGGGAAATGGTGGTTTTGAGGCTGTAGGCAGCAGGAAAGCCTGCAGGCCCCAGGTCTGTGGGGCTACGCAAGCGGTTCCCAAAGAGCTTTAGAGCAAGGCATATTTATCCCTGCTGGCTCTTTGGGCGTGGGACCAGTCTCCAGACATATGGCCATTTTTGTGCCGGCGCGGCGCCAAGTGGGAAAGGGTGGTTTTGAGGCTGAAGGCGCAGGAAACCCTGCAGCCCCCACGTCTGTGGGGCTACGCAAGCGT
The DNA here is from genome assembly GCF_963924245.1 of Chroicocephalus ridibundus. Classification (NCBI taxonomy): domain Eukaryota; kingdom Metazoa; phylum Chordata; class Aves; order Charadriiformes; family Laridae; genus Chroicocephalus; species Chroicocephalus ridibundus. Next base: position 59,980 of record NW_026961201.1, read on the forward strand.
TTCCCAAAGAGCTTTAGAACAAGGCATAGTTTTCCCTGCTGGCTCTTTGGGCGTGGGACCAATCTCCAGACATATGGCCATTTTTGTGCCTGGCGCGGAGCCAAGTGGGAAAGGGTGATTTTGAGGCTGAAGGCAGCAGGAAAGCCTGTAGGCCCCAGGTCTGTGGGGCTACGCAAGCGGTTCCCAAAGAGCTTTAGAGCAAGGCATAGTTTTCCCTGCTGGCTCTTTGGGCGTGGGACCAATCTCCAGACATATGGCCATTTTTGTGCCTGGCGCGGCGCCAAGTGGGAAAGGGTGTTTTTCAGGCTGAAGGCAGCAGGAAAGCCTGCAGGCCTCAGGTCTGTGGGGTTATGCAAGCGGTTCCCAAAGAGCTTTAGAACAAGGCATAATTTTCCCTGCTGGCTCTTTGGGCATGGGACCAATCTCCAGACATATGGCTATTTTTGGGCCTGGCGCGGCGCCAAGTGGGAAAGGGTGGTTTTGAGGCTGAAGGCAGCAGGAAAGCCTGCAGGCCCCAGGTCTGTGAGGCTACGCAAGCGGTTCCCAAAGAGCTTTAGAACAAGGCATAGTTTTCCATGCTGGCTCTTTGGGCGTGGGACAAATCTCCAGACATATGGCCATTATTGTGCCTGGTGCGGCGCCCAGTGGGAAAGGGTGGTTTTGAGGGTTAAGGCAGCAGGAAAGCCTGCAGCCCCCAGGTCTATGTGGCTACGCAAGCGGTTCCCAAAGAGCTTTAGAACAAGGCATAATTTTCCCTGCTGGCTCTTTGGGCGTGGGACCAATCTCCAGACATATGGCCATTTTTTTGCCGGCGCGGCGCCAAGTGGGAAAGGGTGGTTTTTAGGCTTAAGGCGCAGGAAACCCTGCAGCCCCCAGGTCTGTGGGGCTACGCAAGCGGTTCCCAAAGAGCTTTAGAGCAAGGCATAATTTTCCCTGCTGGCTCTTTGGGCGTGGAACCAATCTCCAGACATATGGCCATTTTTGTGCCTGGCGCGTCGCCAAGTGGGAAAGGGTGGTTTTGAGGCTTAAGACGCAGGAAAGCCTGCAGCCCCCAGGTCTGTGGGGCTATGCAAGCGGTTCCCAAAGAGCTTTAGAACAAGGCATAATTTTCCCTGCTGGCTCTTTGGGCGTGGGACCAATCTCCAGACATATGGCCATTTTTGTGCCTGGCGCGGAGCCAAGTGGGAAAGGGTGATTTTGAGGCTGAAGGCAGCAGGAAAGCCTGTAGGCCCCAGGTCTGTGGGGCTACGCAAGCGGTTCCCAAAGAGCTTTAGAGCAAGGCATAGTTTTCCCTGCTGGCTCTTTGGGCGTGGGACCAATCTCCAGACATATGGCCATTTTTGTGCCTGGCGCGGCGCCAAGTGGGAAAGGGTGTTTTTCAGGCTGAAGGCAGCAGGAAAGCCTGCAGGCCTCAGGTCTGTGGGGTTATGCAAGCGGTTCCCAAAGAGCTTTAGAACAAGGCATAATTTTCCCTGCTGGCTCTTTGGGCATGGGACCAATCTCCAGACATATGGCTATTTTTGGGCCTGGCGCGGCGCCAAGTGGGAAAGGGTGGTTTTGAGGCTGAAGGCAGCAGGAAAGCCTGCAGGCCCCAGGTCTGTGAGGCTACGCAAGCGGTTCCCAAAGAGCTTTAGAACAAGGCATAGTTTTCCATGCTGGCTCTTTGGGCGTGGGACAAATCTCCAGACATATGGCCATTATTGTGCCTGGTGCGGCGCCCAGTGGGAAAGGGTGGTTTTGAGGGTTAAGGCAGCAGGAAAGCCTGCAGCCCCCAGGTCTATGTGGCTACGCAAGCGGTTCCCAAAGAGCTTTAGAACAAGGCATAATTTTCCCTGCTGGCTCTTTGGGCGTGGGACCAATCTCCAGACATATGGCCATTTTTTTGCCGGCGCGGCGCCAGGTGGGAAAGGGTGGTTTTTAGGCTTAAGGCGCAGGAAACCCTGCAGCCCCCAGGTCTGTGGGGCTACGCAAGCGGTTCCCAAAGAGCTTTAGAGCAAGGCATAATTTTCCCTGCTGGCTCTTTGGGCGTGGAACCAATCTCCAGACATATGGCCATTTTTGTGCCTGGCGCGTCGCCAAGTGGGAAAGGGTGGTTTTGAGGCTTAAGACGCAGGAAAGCCTGCAGCCCCCAGGTCTGTGGGGCTATGCAAGCGGTTCCCAAAGAGCTTTAGAACAAGGCATAATTTTCCCTGCTGGCTCTTTGGGCGTGGGACCAATCTCTAGACATATGGCCATTTTTTTGGCCTGGCGCGGCGCCAAGTGGGAAAGGGTGATTTTGAGGCTGAAGGCAGCAGGAAAGCCTGCAGGCCCCAGGTCTGTGGGGCTATGCAAGCAGTTCCAAAAGAGCTTTAGAACAAGGCATAGTTTTCCCTGCTGGCTCTTTGGGCGTGGGACCAATCTCCAGACATATGGCCATTTTTGTCCCTGGCGCTGTACCAAGTGGGAAAGGGTGGTTTTGAGGCTGAAGGCAGCAGGTAAGCCTGCAGGCCCCAGGTCTGTGGCGCTACGCAAGTGGTTCCCAAAGAGCTTTAGAGGAAGGCATATTTATCCCTGCTGGCTCTTTAGGCGTGGGACCAGTCTCCAGATATATGGCCATTTTTGTGCCGGCGCGGCGCCAAGTGGGAAAGGGTGGTTTTGAGGCTGAAGGCGCAGAAAACCTTGCAGCCCCCACGTCTGTGGGGCTACGCAAGCGTTTCCCAAAGAGCTTTAGAACAAGGCATAGTTTTCCCTGCTGGCTCTTTGGGCGTGGGACCAATCCCCAGACATATGGCCATTTTTATGCGAGGCGCGGCGCCAAGTGGGAATGGGTGGTTTTGAGGCTTAAGACGCAGGAAAGCCTGCAGCCCCCATGTCTGTGTGGCTACGCAAGCGGTTCCCAAAGAGCTTTAGAGCAAGGCATATTTATCCCTGCTGGCTCTTTGGGCGTGGGACCAATCTCCAGACATATGGCCATTTTTGTGCCTGGCGCGGCGCCAAGTCGGAAAGGGTGTTTTTGAGGCTGAAGGCAGCAGGAAAGCCTGCAGGCCCCAGGTCTGTGGGGCTATGCAAGCGGTTCCCAAAGAGCTTTAGAGCATGGCATATTTTTCCCTGCTGGCTCTTTGGGCGTGGGACCAATCCCCAGACATATGGCCATTTCTGTGCCTGGCGCGGCGCCTACTGTGAAAGGGTGGTTTTGAGGCTGAAGGCAGCAGGAAAGCCTGCAGCCCCCAGGTCTGAGGGGCTACGCAAGCCTTTCCCAAAGAGCTTTAGAGCAAGGCATAGTTTTCCCTGCTGGCTCTTTGGGCGTGGGACCAATCTCCAGACATATGGCCATTTCTGTGCCTGGCGCGGCGCCTAGTGGGAAAGGGTGGTTTTGAGGCTTAAGGCGCAGGAAAGCCTGCAGCCCCCAGGTCTGTGGGGCTACGCAAGTGGTTCCCAAAGAGCTTTAGAGCAAGGCATAGTTTTCCCTGCTGGCTCTTTGGGCGTGGGACCAATCTCCAGACATATGGCCATTTTTGTGCCTGGCGCGGCGCCAAGTGGGAAAGGGTGGTTTTGAGGCTGAAGGCAGCAGGAAAGCCTGCAGCCCCCAGGTCTGTGGGGCTATGCAAGCGGTTCCCAAAGAGCTTTAGAGCAAGGCATAATTTTCCCTGCTGGCTCTTTGGGCGTGGGACCAATCTCCAGACATATGGCCATTTTTGTGCCTGGCGCGGCGCCTAGTGGGAAAGGGTGGTTTTGAGGCTGAAGGCAGCAGGAAAGCCTGCAGACCCCAGGTCTGTGGTGCTAAGCAAGCGGTTCCCAAAGAGCTTTAAAACAAGGCATAGTTTTCCCAGCTGGCTCTTTGGCGTGGGACCAATCTCCAGACATATGGCCATTTTTGTGCCTGGCACGGTGCCAAGTGGGAAAGGGTGGTGTTGAGGCTGAAGGCAGCAGGAAAGCCTGCAGGCCCCAGGTCTGTGGGGCTACGCAAGCGGTTCCCAAAGAGCTTTAGAGCAAGGCATAGTTTTCCCTGCTGGCTCTTTGGGCGTGGGACCAATCTCCAGACATATGGCCATTTTTGTGCCTGGCGCGGTGCCAAGTGGGAAAGGGTGGTTTTGAGGCTGAAGGCAGCAGGAAAGCCTGCAGCCCCCATGTCTGTGGGGCTATGCAAGCGGTTCCCAAAGAGCTTTAGAACAAGGCATAATTTTCCCTGCTGGCTCTTTGGGCGTGGGACCAATCTCTAGACATATGGCCATTTTTGGGCCTGGTGCGGAGCCAAGTGGGAAAGGGTGGTTTTGATGCTGTAGGCAGCAGGAAAGCCTGCAGGCCCCAGGTCTGTGGGGCTTTGCAAGCAGTTCCAAAAGAGCTTTAAAACAAGGCATAGTTTTCCCTGCTGGCTCTTTGGGCGTGGGACCAATCTCCAGACATATGGCCATTTTTGTGCCGGCGCGGCGCCAAGTGGAAAAGGGTGGTTTTGAGGCTGAAGGCAGCAGGAAAGCCTGCAGCCCCCAGGTCTGTTGGGCTACGCAAGCGGTTCCCAAAGAGCTTTAGAACAAGGCATAGTTTTCCCTGCTGGCTCTTTGGGCGTGGGACCAATCTCCAGACATATGGCCATTTTGGTGCCGGCGCGGCGCCAATTGGAAAAGGGTGGTTTTCAGGCTTAAGGCGCAGGAAAGCCTGCAGGCCCCAGGTCTGTGGGGCTACGGAAGTGGTTCCCAAAGAGCTTTAGAGCAAGGCATAATTTTCCCTGCTGGCTCTTTGGGCGTGGGACCAATCTCCAGACATATGGCCATTTTTGTGCCTGGCGCGGCGCCAAGTGGGAAAGGGTGGTTTTGACGCTGTAGGCAGCAGGAAAGCCTGCAGGCCCCAGGTCTGTGTGGCTATGCAAGCAGTTCCTAAAGAGCTTTAGAACAAGGCATAGTTTTCCCTGCTGGCTCTTTGGGCGTTGGACCAATCTCCAGACATATGGCCATTTTTGTGCCTGGCGCGTCGCCAAGTGGGAAAGGGTGGTTTTGAGGCTGTAGGCAGCAGGAAAGCCTGCAGCCCCCAGGTCTGTGGGGCTACGCAAGCGGTTCCCAAAGAGCTTTAGAGCAAGGCATAGATTTCCCTGCTGGCTCTTTGGGCATGGGACCAATCTCCAGACATATGGCCATTTTTGTGCCGGCGCAGCGCCAAGTGGGAAAGGGTGGTTTTGAGGCTGAAGGCAGCAGGTAAGCCTGCAGGCCCCAGGTCTGTGGGGCTCCGCAAGCGGTTCCCAAAGAGCTTTAGAGCAAGGCATAGTTTTCCCTGCTGGCTCTTTGGGCGTGGAACCAATCTCCAGACATATGGCCATTTTTGTGCCTGGCGCGGCGCCAAGTGGGAAAGGGTGGTTTTGAGGCTGAAGGCAGCAGGTAAGCCTGCAGGCCCCACGTTTGTGGCGCTATGCAAGCAGTTCCCAAAGAGCTTTAGAACAAGGCATAATTTTCCCTGCTGGCTCTTTGGGCGTGGGACCAGTCTCCAGACATATGGCCATTTTTGGGCCTGGCGCGGCGCCAAGTGAGAAAGGCTGATTTTGACGCTGTAGGCAGCAGGTAAGCCTGCAGGCCCCAGGTCTGTGGGGCTATGCAAACAGTTCCAAAATAGCTTTAGAACGAGGCATAATTTTCCCTGCTGGCTCTTTGGGCGTGGAACCAATCTCCAGACATATGGCCATTTTTGTGCCTGGCGTGGCGCCAAGTGGGAAAGGGTGGTTTTGAGGCTGAAGGCAGCAGGAAAGCCTGCAGGCCCCAGGTCTGTGGCGCTACGCAAGCGGTTCCCAAAGAGATTTAGAGCAAGGCATATTTATCCCTGCTGGCTCTTTGGGCGTGAGACCAGTCTCCAGACATATGGCCATTTTTGTGTGAGGCGCGGTACCAAGTGGGAAAGGGTGGTTTTGAGGCTGAAGGCAGCAAGAAAGCCTGCAGCCCCCAGGTCTGTGGGGCTATGCAAGCAGTTCCCAAAGAGCTTTAGAACAAGGCATAATTTTCCCTGCTGGCTCTTTGGGCGTGGGACCAATCTCCAGACATATGGCCATTTTTGTGCGAGGCGCGGCGCCAAGTGGGAAAGGGTGGTTTTGAGGCTGAAGGCAGCAGGAAAGCCTGCAGACCCCAGGTCTGTGGGGCTATGCAAGCTGTTCCCAAAGAGCTTTAGAACAAGGCATAGTTTTCCCTGCTGGCTCTTTGGGCGTGGAACCAGTCTCCAGACATATGGCCATTTTTGGGCCTGGCGCCGCGCCAAGTGGGAAAGGGTGGTTTTAAGGCTGAAGGCAGCAAGAAAGCCTGCAGCCCCCAGGTCTGTGGGGCTACGCAAGAGATTCCGAAAGAGATTTAGAACAAGGCATAGTTTTCCCTGCTGGCTCTTTGGGCGTGGGACCAATCTCTAGACATATGGCCATTTTTGGGCCTGGCGCGGAGCCAAGTGGGAAATGGTGGTTTTGAGGCTGTAGGCAGCAGGAAAGCCTGGAGCCCCCAGGTCTGTGGGGCTATGCAAGCAGTTCCAAAAGAGCTTTAGAACAAGGCATAGTTTTCCCTGCTGGCTCTTTGGGCGTGGGACCAGTCTCCAGACATATGGCCATTTTTGTGCCGGCGCGGCGCCAAGTGGGAAAGGGTGGTTTTCAGGCTGAAGGCGCAGGAAACCCTGCAGCCCCCAGGTCTGTGGGGCTACGCAAGCGTTTCCCAAAGAGCTTTAGAACAAGGCATAGTTTTCCATGCTGGCTCTTTGGGCGTGGGACAAATCTCCAGACATATGGCCATTATTGTGCCTGGTGCGGCGCCCAGTGGGAAAGGGTGGTTTTGAGGGTTAAGGCAGCAGGAAAGCCTGCAGGCCTCAGGTCTGTGGGGTTATGCAAGCGGTTCCCAAAGAGCTTTAGAACAAGGCATAATTTTCCCTGCTGGCTCTTTGGGCATGGGACCAGTCTCCAGACATATGGCCATTTTTGGGCCTGGCGCGGCGCCAAGTGGGAAAGGGTGGTTTTGAGGCTGAAGGCAGCAGGAAAGCCTGCAGGCCCCAGGTCTGTGGCGCTACGCAAGCGGTTCCCAAAGAGCTTTAGAACAAGGCATAGTTTTCCCAGCTGGCTCTTTGGGCGTGGGACAAATCTCCAGACATATGGCCATTATTGTGCCTGCTGCGGCGCCCAGTGGGAAAGGGTGGTTTTGAGGGTTAAGGCAGCAGGAAAGCCTGCAGGCCCCAGGTCTATGGGGCTACGCAAGCGGTTCCCAAAGAGCTTTAGAACAAGGCATAATTTTCCCTGCTGGCTCTTTGGGCGTGGGACCAATCTCCAGACATATGGCCATTTTTTTGCCGGCGCGGCGCCAAGTGGGAAAGGGTGGTTTTCAGGCTTAAGGCGCAGGAAACCCTGCAGCCCCCAGGTCTGTGGGGCTACGCAAGCGGTTCCCAAAGAGCTTTAGAGCAAGGCATAATTTTACCTGCTGGCTCTTTGGGCGTGGAACCAATCTCCAGACATATGGCCATTTTTGTGCCTGGCGCGTCGCCAAGTGGGAAAGGGTGGTTTTGAGGCTTAAGACGCAGGAAAGCCTGCAGCCCCCAGGTCTGTGGGGCTACGCAAGCGGTTCCCAAAGAGCTTTAGAACAAGGCATAATTTTCCCTCCTGGCTCTTTGGGCGTGGGACCAATCTCTAGACATATGGCCATTTTTTTGGCCTGGCGCGGCGCCAAGTGGGAAAGGGTGATTTTGAGGCTGAAGGCAGCAGGAAAGCCTGCAGGCCCCAGGTCTGTGGGGCTATGCAAGCAGTTCCAAAATAGCTTTAGAACAAGGCATAATTTTCCCTGCTGGCTCTTTGGGCGTGGGACCAATCTCCAGACATATGGCCATTTTTGTGCCTGGCGCGGCGCCAAGTGGGAAAGGGTGGTTTTGAGGCTTAAGACGCAGGAAAGCCTTCAGCTCCCAGGTCTGTGGGGCTATGCAAGCGGTTCCCAAGGAGATTTAGAACAAGGCATAATTTTCCCTGCTGGCTCTTTGGGCGTGGGACAATCTCTAGACATATGGCCATTTTTGGGCCTGGCGCGGCGCCAAGTGGGAAAGGGTGATTATGACGCTGTAGGCAGCAGGAAAGCCTGCAGGCCCCAGGTCTGTGGGGCTATGCAAGCAGTTCCAAAAGAGCTTTAGAACAAGGCATAGTTTTCCCTGCTGGCTCTTTGGGCGTTGGAGCAATCTCCAGACATATGGCCATTTTTGTGCCTGGCGCGGCGCCAAGTGGGAAAGGGTGGTTTTGAGGCTGTAGGCAGCAGGAAAGCCTGCAGCCCCCAGGTCTGTCGGGCTACGCAAGCGGTTCCCAAAGAGCTTTAGAACAAGGCATAGTTTTCCCTGCTGGCTCTTTGGGCATGGGACCAATCTCCAGACATATGGCCATTTTTGTGCCTGGCGCGGCGCCAAGTGGTAAAGGGTGGTTTTGAGGCTGAAGGCAGCAGGTAAGCCTGCAGGCCCCATGTCTGTGGGGCTACGCAAGCGGTTCCCAAAGAGCTTTAGAACAAGGCATAGTTTTCCCTGCTGGCTCTTTGGGCGTGGAACCAATCTCCAGACATATGGCCATTTTTGTGCCTGGCGCGGAGCCAAGTGGGAAAGGGTGGTTTTGAGGCTGAAGGCAGCAGGAAAGCCTGCAGCCCCCAGGTCTGTGAGGCTACGCAAGCGGTTCCCAAAGAGCTTTGGAACAAGGCATAGTTTTCCCTGCTGGCTCTTTGGGCGTGGGACAAATCTCCAGACATATGGCCATTTTTGTGCCTGGCGCGGCGCCCAGTGGGAAAGGCTGGTTTTGAGGCTGAAGGCAGCAGGAAAGCCTGCAGGCCTCAGGTCTGTGGGGTTATGCAAGCGGTTCCCAAAGAGCTTTAGAACAAGGCATAGTTTTCCCTGCTGGCTCTTTGGGCGTGGGACAAATCTCCAGACATATGGCCATTTTTGTGCCTGGCGCGGCGCCAAGTGGGAAAGGGTGGTTTTGAGGCTTAAGACGCAGGAAAGCCTGCAGCCCCCAGGTCTGTGGGGCTATGCAAGCGGTTCCCAAAGAGCTTTAGAACAAGGCATAATTTTCCCTGATGGCTCTTTGGGCGTGGGACCAATCTCTAGACATATGGCCATTTTTGGGCCTGGCGCGGCGCCAAGTGGGAAAGGGTGATTTTGACGCTGTAGGCAGCAGGAAAGCCTGCAGGCCCCAGGTCTGTGGGGCTATGCAAGCAGTTCCCAAAGAGCTTTAGAGCAAGGCATAGTTTTCCCTGCTGGCTCTTTGGGCGTGGGACCAATCCCCAGACATATGGCCATTTTTGTGCCTGGCGCGGCGCCCAGTGGGAAAGGGTGGTTTTGAGGCTGTAGGCAGCAGGAAAGCCTGCAGGCCCCAGGTCTGTGGGGCTACGCAAGCGGTTCCCAAAGAGCTTTAGAGCAAGGCATAGTTTTCCCTGCTGGCTCTTTGGGCGTGGGACCAATCCCCAGACATATGGCCATTTTTGTGCCGGCGCGGAGCCCAGTGGGAAAGGGTGGTTTTGAGGTTTAAGGCGCAGGAAAGCCTGCAGCACCCAGGTCTATGGGGCTACGCAAGCGGTTCCCAAAGAGCTTTAGAGCAAGGCATAGTTTTCCCTGCTGGCTCTTTGGGCGTGGGAGCAATCTCCAGACATATGGCCATTTTTGTGCCTGGCGCGGCGCCAAGTGGGAAAGGGTGGTTTTGAGGCTGAAGGCAGCAGGAAAGCCTGCAGGCCCCAGGTCTGTGGCGCTACGCAAGCGGTTCCCAAAGAGCTTTAGAACAAGGCATATTTTTCCCTGCTGGCTCTTTGGGCGTGGGACCAGTCTCCAGACATATGGCCATTTTTGTGCCAGGCACGGTACCAAGTGGGAAAGGGTGGTTTTGAGGCTGAAGGCAGCAAGAAAGCCTGCAGCCCCCAGGTCTGTGGGGCTATGCAAGCGGTTCCCAAAGAGCTTTAGAACAAGGCATAGTTTTCCCTGCTGGCTCTTTGGGCGTGGGACCAATCCCCAGACATATGGCCATTTTTGTGCGAGGCGCGGCGCCAAGTGGGAAAGGGTGGTTTTGAGGCTGAAGGCAGCAGGAAAGCCTGCAGGCCCCAGGTCTGTGGGGCTATGCAAGCGGTTCCCAAAGAGCTTTAGAACAAGGCATAGTTTTCCCTGCTGGCTCTTTGGGCGTGGAACCAGTCTCCAGACATATGGCCATTTTTGGGCCTGGCGCCGCGCCAAGTGGGAAAGGGTGGTTTTGAGGCTGTAGGCAGCAGGAAAGCCTGCAGGCCCCAGGTCTGTGGGGCTATGCAAGCAGTTCCAAAAGAGCTTTAGAACAAGGCATAGTTTTCCCTGCTGGCTCTTTGGGCGTGGGACCAATCTCCAGACATATGGCCATTTTTGAGCGAGGCGCGGGGCCAAGTGGGAAATGGTGGTTTTGAGGCTGAAGGCAGCAGGTAAGCCTGCAGGCCCCAGGTCTGTGGCGCTACGCAAGTGGTTCCCAAAGAGCTTTAGAGGAAGGCATATTTATCCCTGCTGGCTCTTTGGGCGTGGGACCAGTCTCCAGACATATGACCATTTTTGTTCCGGCGCGGCGCCAAGTGGGAAAGGGTGGTTTTCAGGCTGAAGGCGCAGGAAACCCTGCAGCCCCCACGTCTCTGGGGCTACGCAAGCGGTTCCCAAAGAGTTTTAGAACAAGGCATAGTTTTCCCTGCTGGCTCTTTGGGCGTGGGACCAATCCCCAGACATATGGCCATTTTTGTGCGAGGCGCCGCGCCAAGTAGGAATGGGTGGTTTTGAGGCTTAAGACGCAGGAAAGCCTGCAGCCCCCAGGTCTGTGGGGCTATGCAAGCGGTTCCCAAAGAGCTTTAGAACAAGGCATAGTTTTCCCTGCTGGCTCTTTGGGCATGGGACCAATCTCCAGACATATGGCCATTTTTGTGCCGGCGCGGCGCCAAGTGGTAAAGGGTGGTTTTGAGGCTGAAGGCAGCAGGTAAGCCTGCAGGCCCCAGGTCTGTGAGGCTACGCAAGCGGTTCCCAAAGAGTTTTAGAGCAAGGCATAGTTTTCCCTGCTGGCTCTTTGGGCGTGGGACCAATCTCCAGACATATGGCCATTTTTGTGCCTGGCGCGGAGCCAAGTGGGAAAGGGTGGTATTGAGGCTGAAGGCAGCAGGAAAGCCTGCAGCCCCCAGGTCTGTGAGGCTACGCAAGCGGTTCCCAAAGAGCTTTGGAACAAGGCATAGTTTTCCCTGCTGGCTCTTTGGGCGTGGGACCAATCTCTAGACATATGGCCATTTTTTTGGCCTGGCGCGGCGCCAAGTGGGAAAGGGTGATTTTGAGGCTGAAGGCAGCAGGAAAGCCTGCAGGCCCCAGGTCTGTGGGGCTATGCAAGCAGTTCCAAAAGAGCTTTAGAACAAGGCATAGTTTTCCCTGCTGGCTCTTTGGGCGTGGAACCAATCTCCAGACATATGGCCATTTTTGTGCCTGGCGCGGAGCCAAGTGGGAATGGGTGGTTTTGAGGCTTAAGACGCAGGAAAGCCTGCAGCCCCCATGTCAGTGGGGCTATGCAAGCAGTTCCAAAAGAGCTTTAGAACAAGGCATAGTTTTCCCTGCTGGCTCTTTGGGCGTGGAACCAATCTCCAGACATATGGCCATTTTTGTGCCTGGCGCGGAGCCAAGTGGGAAAGGGTGGTTTTGAGGCTGAAGGCAGCAGGAAACCCTGCAGCCCCCACGTCTGTGGGGCTACGCAAGCGTTTCCCAAAGAGCTTTAGAACAAGGCATAGTTTTCCCTGCTGGCTCTTTGGGCGTGGGACCAATCCCCAGACATATGGCCATTTTTATGCGAGGCGCGGCGCCAAGTGGGAATGGGTGGTTTTGAGGCTTAAGACGCAGGAAAGCCTGCAGCCCCCATGTCAGTGGGGCTATGCAAGCGATTCCCAAAGAGCTTTAGAACAAGGCATAGTTTTCCCTGCTGGCTCTTTGGGCGTGGAACCAATCTCCAGACATATGGCCATTTTTGTGCCTGGCGCGGAGCCAAGTGGGAAAGGGTGGTTTTGAGGCTGAAGGCAGCAGGAAAGCCTGCAGCCCCCAGGTCTGTGGGGCTATGCAAGCGGTTTCCAAAGAGCTTTAGAGCAAGGCATAGTTTTCCCTGCTGGCTCTTTGGGCGTGGGACCAATCTCTAGACATAGGGCCATTTTTTTGGCCTGGCGCGGCGCCAAGTGGGAAAGGGTGATTTTGAGGCTGAAGGCAGCAGGAAAGCCTGCAGGCCCCAGGTCTGTGGGGCTATGCAAGCAGTTCCAAAAGAGCTTTAGAACAAGGCATAATTTTCCCTGCTGGCTCTTTGGGCATGGGACCAATCTCCAGACATATGGCCATTTTTGTGCCTGGCGCTGTGCCAAGTGGGAAAGGGTGGTTTTGAGGCTGAAGGCAGCAGGTAAGCCTGTAGGCCCCAGGTCTGTGGCGCTACGCAAGTGGTTCCCAAAGAGCTTTAGAGGAAGGCATATTTATCCCTGCTGGCTCTTTGGGCGTGGGACCAATCTCCAGACATATGGCCATTTTTGTGCCTGGCGCGGCGCCAAGTGGGAAAGGGTGTTTTTTCAGGCTGAAGGCAGCAGGAAAGCCTGCAGGCCTCAGGTCTGTGGGGTTATGCAAGCGGTTCCCAAAGAGCTTTAGAACAAGGCATAATTTTCCCTGCTGGCTCTTTGGGCGTGGGACCAATCTCCAGACATATGGCCATTTTTGGGCCTGGCGCGCCGCCAAGTGGGAAAGGGTGGTTTTGAGGCTGAAGGCAGCAGGAAAGCCTGCAGCCCACAGGTCTGTGGGGCTACGCATGGAGTTCCCAAAGAGCTTTAGAACAAGGCATAGTTTTCCCTGCTGGCTCTTTGGGCGTGGAACCAATCTCCAGACATATGGCCATTTTTGTGCCTGGCGCGGCGCCAAGTGGGAAAGGGTGGTTTTGAGGCTTAAGGCGCAGAAAGCCTGCAGCACCCAGGTCTATGGGGCTACGCAAGCGGTTCCCAAAGAGCTTTAGAGCAAGGCATAGTTTTCCCTGCTGGCTCTTTGGGCGTGGTACCAATCTCCAGACATATGGCCATTTTTGGGCCTGGCGCGCCGCCAAGTGGGAAAGGATGGTTTTGAGGCTGAAGGCAGCAGGTAAGCCTGCAGGCCCCAGGTCTATGGGGCTACGCAAGCGGTTCCCAAAGAGCTTTAGAGCAAGGCATAGTTTTCCCTGCTGGCTCTTTGGGCGTGGGACCAATCTCCAGACATATGGCCATTTCTGTGCCTGGCGCGGCGCCAAGTGGGAAAGGGTGTTTTTCAGGCTGAAGGCAGCAGGAAAGCCTGCAGGCCTCAGGTCTGTGGGGTTATGCAAGCGGTTCCCAAAGAGCTTTAGAACAAGGCATAATTTTCCCTGCTGGCTCTTTGGGCGGGGGACCAATCTCCAGACATATGGCCATTTTTGTGCCTGGCGCGCCGCCAAGTGGGAAAGGGTGGTTTTGAGGCTGAAGGCAGCAGGAAAGCCTGCAGCCCCCAGGTCTGTGGGGCTACGCAAGCGGTTCCCAAAGAGCTTTAGAGCAAGGCATAATTTTCCCTGCTGGCTCTTTGGGCGTGGGACCAATCTCCAGACATATGGCAATTTTTGGGCCTGGCGCGTCGCCAAGTGGGAAAGGGTGGTTTTGAGGCTTAAGGCGCAGAAAGCCTGCAGCACCCAGGTCTATGGGGCTACGCAAGCGGTTCCCAAAGAGCTTTAGAGCAAGGCATAGTTTTCCCTGCTGGCTCTTTGGGCGTGGGACCAATCTCCAGACATATTGCCATTTTTGTGCCGGCGCGGCGCCAAGTGGGAAAGGGTGGTTTTGAGGCTGAAGGCAGCAGGTAAGCCTGCAGGCCCCAGGTCTGTGGGGCTACGCAAGCGGTTCCCAAAGAGCTTTAGAGCAAGGCATAATTTTCCCTGCTGGCTCTTTGGGCGTGGGACCAGTCTCCAGACATATGGCCATTTTTGTGCGAGGCGCGGTACCAAGTGGGAAAGGGTGGTTTTGAGACTGAAGGCAGCAAGAAAGCCTGCAGCCCCCAGGTCTGTGGGGCTATGCAAGCGGTTCCCAAAGAGCTTTAGAACAAGGCATAGTTTTCCCTGCTGGCTCTTTGGGCGTGGGACCAATCTCCAGACATATGGCCATTTTTGTGCCTGGCGCGGCGCCCAGTGGGAAAGGGTGGTTTTGAGGGTTAAGGCAGCAGGAAAGCCTGCAGGCCCCAGGTCTATGGGGCTACGCAAGCGGTTCCCAAAGAGCATTAGAACAAGGCATAATTTTCCCTTCTGGCTCTTTGGGCGTGGGACCAATCTCCAGACATATGGCCATTTTTTTGCCGGCGCGGCGCCAAGTGGGAAAGGGTGGTTTTGAGGCTGAAGGCGCAGGAAAGCCTGCAGCCCCCACGTCTGTGGGGCTACGCAAGCGGTTCCCAAAGAGCTTTAGAGCAAGGCATAATTTTCCCTGCTGGCTCTTTGGGCGTGGGACCAATCTCCAGACATATGGCCATTTTTGTGCCTGGCGCGACGCCAAGTGGGAAAGGGTGGTTTTGAGGCTTAAGACGCAGGAAAGCCTGCAGCCCCCAGGTCTGTGGGGCTATGCAAGCGGTTCCCAAAGAGCTTTAGAATAAGGCATAATTTTCCCTGCTGGCTCTTTGGGCGTGGGACCAATCTCCAGACATATGGCCATTTTTGGGCCTGGCGCGGAGCCAAGTGTGAAAGGGTGATTTTGAGGCTGAAGGCAGCAGGAAAGCCTGCAGGCCCCAGGTCTGTGGGGCTATGCAAGCAGTTCCAAAAGAGCTTTAGAACAAGGCATAGTTTTCCCTGCTGGCTCTTTGGGCGTGGGACCAATCTCCAGACATATGGCCATTTTTGTGCCTGGCGCGGCACCAAGTGGGAAAGGGTGGTTTTGAGGCTGAAGGCAGCAGGTAAGCCTGCAGGCCCCAGGTCTGTGGCGCTACGCAAGCGGTTCCCAAAGAGCTTTAGAGCAAGGCATAGTTTTCCCTGCTGGCTCTTTGGGCGTGGGACCAGTCTCCAGATATATGGACATTTTTGTGCCGGCGCAGCGCCAAGTGGGAAAGGGTGGTTTTGAGGCTGAAGGCAGCAGGTAAGCCTGTAGGCCCCAGGTCTGTGGGGCTACGCAAGCGGTTCCCAAAGAGCTTTAGAGCAAGGCATAATTTTCCCTGCTGGCTCTTTGGGCGTGGGACCAATCTCCAGACATATGGCCATTTTTGTGCGAGGCGCGGTACCAAGTGGGAAAGGGTGGTTTTGAGGCTTAAGGCGCAGGAAACCCTGCAGCCCCCAGGTCTGTGGGGCTACGCAAGCGGTTCCCAAAGAGCTTTAGAGCAAGGCATAATTTTCCCTGCTGGCTCTTTGGGCGTGGGACCAATCTCCAGACATATGGCCATTTTTGGGCCTGGCGCGTCGCCAAGTGGGAAAGGGTGGTTTTGAGGCTTAAGACGCAGGAAAGCCTGCAGCCCCCAGGTCTGTGGGGCTATGCAAGCGGTTCCCAAAGAGCTTTAGAACAAGGCATAATTTTCCCTGCTGGCTCTTTGGGCGTGGGACCAATCTCTAGACATATGGCTATTTTTTTGGCCTGCCGCGGCGCCAAGTGGGAAAGGGTGATTTTGAGGCTGAAGGCAGCAGGAAAGCCTGCAGGCCCCAGGTCTGTGGGGCTATGCAAGCAGTTCCAAAAGAGCTTTAGAACAAGGCATATTTTTCCCTGCTGGCTCTTTGGGCGTGGGACCAATCTCCAGACATATGGCCATTTTTGTGCCTGGCGCGGCGCCAAGTGGGAAAGGGTGGTTTTGAGGCTGAAGGCAGCAGGTAAGCCTGCAGGCCCCAGGTCTGTGGCGCTACGCAAGCGGTTCCCAAAGAGCTTTAGAGCAAGGCATATTTATCCCTGCTGGCTCTTTGGGCGTGGGACCAGTCTCCAGATATATGGCCATTTTTGTGCCGGCGCGGCGCTAAGTGGGAAAGGGTGGTTTTGAGGCTGAAGGCGCAGGAAAACCTGCAGCCCCCAGGTCTGTGGGGCTACGCAAGCGTTTCCCAAAGAGCTTTAGAACAAGTCATAGTTTTCCCTGCTGGCTCTTTGGGCGTGGGACCAATCCCCAGACATATGGCCATTTTTGTGCGAGGCGCGGCGCCAAGTGGGAATGGGTGGTTTTGAGGCTGATGGCAGCAGGAAAGCCTGTAGGCCCGAGGTCTGTGGGGCTACGCAAGCGGTTCCCAAAGAGCTTTAGAGCAAGGCATAGTTTTCCCTGCTGGCTCTTTGGGCGTGGGACCAATCTCCAGACATATGGCCATTTTTGTGCCTGGCGCGACGCCAAGTGGGAAAGGGTGGTTTTGAGGCTTAAGACGCAGGAAAGCCTGCAGCCCCCAGGTCTGTGGGGCTATGCAAGCGGTTCCCAAAGAGCTTTAGAATAAGGCATAATTTTCCCTGCTGGCTCTTTGGGCGTGGGACCAATCTCCAGACATATGGCCATTTTTGGGCCTGGCGCGGAGCCAAGTGTGAAAGGGTGATTTTGAGGCTGAAGGCAGCAGGAAAGCCTGCAGGCCCCAGGTCTGTGGGGCTATGCAAGCAGTTCCAAAAGAGCTTTAGAACAAGGCATAGTTTTCCCTGCTGGCTCTTTGGGCGTGGGACCAATCTCCAGACATATGGCCATTTTTGTGCCTGGCGCGGCACCAAGTGGGAAAGGGTGGTTTTGAGGCTGAAGGCAGCAGGTAAGCCTGCAGGCCCCAGGTCTGTGGCGCTACGCAAGCGGTTCCCAAAGAGCTTTAGAACAAGGCATAGTTTTCCCTGCTGGCTCTTTGGGCGTGGGACCAGTCTCCAGATATATGGACATTTTTGTGCCGGCGCAGCGCCAAGTGGGAAAGGGTGGTTTTGAGGCTGAAGGCAGCAGGTAAGCCTGGAGGCCCCAGGTCTGTGGGGCTACGCAAGCGGTTCCCAAAGAGCTTTAGAGCAAGGCATAATTTTCCCTGCTGGCTCTTTGGGCGTGGGACCAATCTCCAGACATATGGCCATTTTTGTGCGAGGCGCGGTACCAAGTGGGAAAGGGTGGTTTTGAGGCTTAAGGCGCAGGAAACCCTGCAGCCCCCAGGTCTGTGGGGCTACGCAAGCGGTTCCCAAAGAGCTTTAGAGCAAGGCATAATTTTCCCTGCTGGCTCTTTGGGCGTGGGACCAATCTCCAGACATATGGCCATTTTTGGGCCTGGCGCGTCGCCAAGTGGGAAAGGGTGGTTTTGAGGCTTAAGACGCAGGAAAGCCTGCAGCCCCCAGGTCTGTGGGGCTATGCAAGCGGTTCCCAAAGAGCTTTAGAACAAGGCATAATTTTCCCTGCTGGCTCTTTGGGCGTGGGACCAATCTCTAGACATATGGCTATTTTTTTGGCCTGGCGCGGCGCCAAGTGGGAAAGGGTGATTTTGAGGCTGAAGGCAGCAGGAAAGCCTGCAGGCCCCAGGTCTGTGGGGCTATGCAAGCAGTTCCAAAAGAGCTTTAGAACAAGGCATATTTTTCCCTGCTGGCTCTTTGGGCGTGGGACCAATCTCCAGACATATGGCCATTTTTGTGCCTGGCGCGGCGCCAAGTGGGAAAGGGTGGTTTTGAGGCTGAAGGCAGCAGGTAAGCCTGCAGGCCCCAGGTCTGTGGCGCTACGCAAGCGGTTCCCAAAGAGCTTTAGAGCAAGGCATATTTATCCCTGCTGGCTCTTTGGGCGTGGGACCAGTCTCCAGATATATGGCCATTTTTGTGCCGGCGCGGCGCTAAGTGGGAAAGGGTGGTTTTGAGGCTGAAGGCGCAGGAAAACCTGCAGCCCCCAGGTCTGTGGGGCTACGCAAGCGTTTCCCAAAGAGCTTTAGAACAAGTCATAGTTTTCCCTGCTGGCTCTTTGGGCGTGGGACCAATCCCCAGACATATGGCCATTTTTGTGCCTGGCGCGGCGCCAAGTGGGAATGGGTGGTTTTGAGGCTGATGGCAGCAAGAAAGCCTGCAGCCCCCACGTCTGTGGGGCTATGCAAGCGGTTCCCAAAGAGCTTTAGAACAAGGCATAGTTTTCCCTGCTGGCTCTTTGGGCGTGGGACCAATCTCCAGACATATGGCCATTTTTGTGCCTGGCGCGGCGCCAAGTGGGAAAGGGTGGTTTTGAGGCTGAAGGCAGCAGGAAAGCCTGCAGGCCTCAGGTCTGTGGGGTTATGCAAGCGGTTCCCAAAGAGCTTTAGAACAAGGCATAATTTTCCCTGCTGGCTCTTTGGGCGTGGGACCAATCTCCAGACATATGGCCATTTTTGTGCCTGGCGCGGAGCCAAGTGGGAAAGGGTGGTTTTGAGGCTGAAGGCAGCAGGAAAGCCTGCAGCCCCCAGGTCTGTGGGGCTACGCAAGCGGTTCCCAAAGAGCTTTAGAGCAAGGCATAGTTTTCCCTGCTGGCTCTTTGGGCGTGGGACCAATCTCCAGACATATGGCCATTTTTGTGCCTGGCGCGGAGCCAAGTGGGAAAGGGTGGTTTTGAGGATGAAGGCAGCAGGTAAGCCTGCAGGCCCCAGGTCTGTGGGGCTACGCAAGCGGTTCCCAAAGAGTTTTAGAACAAGGCATAGTTTTCCCTGCTGGCTCTTTGGGCGTGGGACCAATCTCCAGACATATGGCCATTTTTGTGCCTGGCGCGGCGCTAAGTGGGAAAGGGTGGTTTTTAGGCTTAAGGCGCAGGAAACCCTGCAGCCCCCAGGTCTGTGGGGCTATGCAAGCGGTTCCCAAAGAGCTTTAGAACAAGGCATAGTTTTCCCTGCTGGCTCTTTGGGCGTGGGACCAATCTCCAGACATATGGCCATTTTTGTGCCTGGCGCGGCGCCAAGTGGGAAAGGGTGGTTTTGAGGCTGAAGGCAGCAGGAAAGCCTGCAGGCCTCAGGTCTGTGGGGTTATGCAAGCGGTTCCCAAAGAGCTTTAGAACAAGGCATAATTTTCCCTGCTGGCTCTTTGGGCGTGGGACCAATCTCCAGACATATGGCCATTTTTGGGCCTGGCGCGGCGCCAAGTGGTAAAGGGTGGTTTTGAGTTTAAAGGCAGCAGGAAAGCCTGCAGCCCCCAGGTCTGTGGGGCTACGCAAGCGGTTGCCAAAGAGCTTTAGAGCAAGGCATAGTTTTGCCTGCTGGCTCTTTGGGCGTGGGACCAATCTCCAGACATATGGCCATTTTTGTGCCTGGCGCGGAGCCAAGTGGGAAAGGGTGGTTTTGAGGCTGAAGGCAGCAGGTAAGCCTGCAGCCCCCAGGTCTGTGAGGCTACGCAAGCGGTTCCCAAAGAGTTTTAGAACAAGGCATAGTTTTCCCTGCTGGCTCTTTGGGCGTGGGACCAATCTCCAGACATAT
This sequence comes from Chroicocephalus ridibundus, assembly GCF_963924245.1. Taxonomy (NCBI): domain Eukaryota; kingdom Metazoa; phylum Chordata; class Aves; order Charadriiformes; family Laridae; genus Chroicocephalus; species Chroicocephalus ridibundus. The sequence goes on from NW_026961201.1 coordinate 79,271, forward strand.
GGCCATTTTTGGGCCTGGCGCCGCGCCAAGTGGGAAAGGGTGGTTTTGAGGCTGAAGGCAGCAGGAAAGCCTGCAGCCCCCAGGTCTGTGGGTTTATGCAAGCGGTTCCCAAAGAGCTTTAGAACAAGGCATAGTTTTCCCAGCTGGCTCTTTGGGCGTGGGACCAATCCCCAGACATATGGCCATTTTTGTGCCAGGCGCGGCGCCAAGTGGGAAAGGGTGGTTTTGAGGCTGAAGGCAGCAGGTAAGCCTGCAGGCCCCAGGTCTATGCTGCTGCGCAAGCGGTTCCCAAAGAGCTTTAGAGCAAGGCATAATTTTCCCTGCTGGCTCTTTGGGCGTGGGACCAATCTCCAGACATATGGCCATTTTTGTGCCGGCGCGGCGCTAAGTGGGAAAGGGTGGTTTTTAGGCTTAAGGCGCAGGAAACCGTGCAGCGCCCACGTCTGTGGGGCTACGCAAGCGGTTCCCAAAGAGCTTTAGAGCAAGGCATAGTTTTCCCTGCTGGCTCTTTGGGCGTGGGACCAATCTCCAGACATATGGCCATTTTTGTGCCTGGCGCGGCGCCAAGTGGGAAAGGGTGTTTTGAGGCTTAAGACGCAGGAAAGCCTGCAGCCCCCAGGTCTGTGGGGCTATGCAAGCGGTTCCAAAAGAGCTTTAGAACAAGGCATAATTTTCCCTGCTGGCTCTTTGGGCGTGGAACCAGTCTCCAGACATATGGCCATTTTTGGGCCTGGCGCGGCGCCAAGTGGTAAAGGGTGGTTTTGAGTTTAAAGGCAGCAGGAAAGCCTGCAGGCCCCAGGTCTGTGGGGCTACGCAAGCGGTTCCCAAAGAGCTTTAGAGCAAGGCATAGTTTTCCCTGCTGGCTCTTTGGGCGTGGGACCAATCTCCAGACATATGGCCATTTTTGTGCCTGGCGCGGCGCCAAGTGGGAAAGGGTGTTTTTCAGGCTGAAGGCAGCAGGAAAGCCTGCAGGCCTCAGGTCTGTGGGGTTATGCAAGCGGTTCCCAAAGAGCTTTAGAACAAGGCATAATTTTCCCTGTTGGCTCTTTGGGCATGGGACCAATCTCCAGACATATGGCCATTTTTGGGCCTGGCGCCGCACCAAGTGGTAAAGGGTGGTTTTGAGGCTGAAGGCAGCAGGAAAGCCTGCAGCCCCCAGGTCTGTGGGGCTACGCAAGCGGTTCCCAAAGAGTTTTAGAACAAGGCATAGTTTTCCCTGCTGGCTCTTTGGGCGTGGGACCAATCTCCAGACATATGGCCATTTTTGGGCCTGGCGCCGCGCCAAGTGGGAAAGGGTGGTTTTGAGGCTGAAGGCAGCAGGAAAGCCTGCAGCCCCCAGGTCTGTGGGTTTATGCAAGCGGTTCCCAAAGAGCTTTAGAACAAGGCATAGTTTTCCCAGCTGGCTCTTTGGGCGTGGGACCAATCCCCAGACATATGGCCATTTTTGTGCCAGGCGCGGCGCCAAGTGGGAAAGGGTGGTTTTGAGGCTGAAGGCAGCAGGTAAGCCTGCAGGCCCCAGGTCTATGCTGCTGCGCAAGCGGTTCCCAAAGAGCTTTAGAGCAAGGCATAATTTTCCCTGCTGGCTCTTTGGGCGTGGGACCAATCTCCAGACATATGGCCATTTTTGTGCCGGCGCGGCGCTAAGTGGGAAAGGGTGGTTTTTAGGCTTAAGGCGCAGGAAACCGTGCAGCGCCCACGTCTGTGGGGCTACGCAAGCGGTTCCCAAAGAGCTTTAGAGCAAGGCATAGTTTTCCCTGCTGGCTCTTTGGGCGTGGGACCAATCTCCAGACATATGGCCATTTTTGTGCCTGGCGCGGCGCCAAGTGGGAAAGGGTGTTTTGAGGCTTAAGACGCAGGAAAGCCTGCAGCCCCCAGGTCTGTGGGGCTATGCAAGCGGTTCCAAAAGAGCTTTAGAACAAGGCATAATTTTCCCTGCTGGCTCTTTGGGCGTGGAACCAGTCTCCAGACATATGGCCATTTTTGGGCCTGGCGCGGCGCCAAGTGGTAAAGGGTGGTTTTGAGTTTAAAGGCAGCAGGAAAGCCTGCAGGCCCCAGGTCTGTGGGGCTACGCAAGCGGTTCCCAAAGAGCTTTAGAGCAAGGCATAGTTTTCCCTGCTGGCTCTTTGGGCGTGGGACCAATCTCCAGACATATGGCCATTTTTGTGCCTGGCGCGGCGCCAAGTGGGAAAGGGTGTTTTTCAGGCTGAAGGCAGCAGGAAAGCCTGCAGGCCTCAGGTCTGTGGGGTTATGCAAGCGGTTCCCAAAGAGCTTTAGAACAAGGCATAATTTTCCCTGTTGGCTCTTTGGGCATGGGACCAATCTCCAGACATATGGCCATTTTTGGGCCTGGCGCCGCACCAAGTGGTAAAGGGTGGTTTTGAGGCTGAAGGCAGCAGGAAAGCCTGCAGCCCCCAGGTCTGTGGGGCTACGCAAGCGGTTGCCAAAGAGCTTTAGAGCAAGGCATAGTTTTCCCTGCTGGCTCTTTGGGCGTGGGACCAATCTCCAGACATATGGCCATTTTTGTGCCTGGCGCGGAGCCAAGTGGGAAAGGGTGGTTTTGAGGCTGAAGGCAGCAGGTAAGCCTGCAGCCCCCAGGTCTGTGAGGCTACGCAAGAGGTTCCCAAAGAGTTTTAGAACAAGGCATAGTTTTCCCTGCTGGCTCTTTGGGCGTGGGACCAATCTCCAGACATATGGCCATTTTTGGGCCTGGCGCCGCGCCAAGTGGGAAAGGGTGGTTTTGAGGCTGAAGGCAGCAGGAAAGCCTGCAGCCCCCAGGTCTGTGGGTTTATGCAAGCGGTTCCCAAAGAGCTTTAGAACAAGGCATAGTTTTCCCTGCTGGCTCTTTGGGCGTGGGACCAATCCCCAGACATATGGCCATTTTTGTGCCAGGCGCGGCGCCAAGTGGGAAAGGGTGGTTTTGAGGCTGAAGGCAGCAGGTAAGCCTGCAGGCCCCAGGTCTATGCTGCTGCGCAAGCGGTTCCCAAAGAGCTTTAGAGCAAGGCATAATTTTCCCTGCTGGCTCTTTGGGCGTGGGACCAATCTCCAGACATATGGCCATTTTTGTGCCGGCGCGGCGCTAAGTGGGAAAGGGTGGTTTTTAGGCTTAAGGCGCAGGAAACCCTGCAGCGCCCACGTCTGTGGGGCTACGCAAGCGGTTCCCAAAGAGCTTTAGAGCAAGGCATAATTTTCCCTGCTGGCTCTTTGGGCGTGGGACCAATCTCCAGACATATGGCCATTTTTGTGCCTGGCGCGGCGCCAAGTGGGAAAGGGTGGTTTTGAGGCTTAAGACGCAGGAAAGCCTGCAGCCCCCAGGTCTGTGGGGCTATGCAAGCGGTTCCCAAAGAGCTTTAGAACAAGGCATAATTTTCCCTGCTGGCTCTTTGGGCGTGGGACTAATCTCCAGATATATGGCCATTTTTGGGCCTGGCGCGGTGCCAAGTGGGAAAGGGTGATTTTGACGCTGTAGGCAGCAGGAAAGCCTGCAGGCCCCAGGTCTGTGGGGCTATGCAACCGGTTTCCAAAGAGCTTTAGAACAAGGCATAGTTTTCCCTGCTGGCTCTTTGGGCGTGGAACCAATCTCCAGACATATGGCCATTTTTGTGCCTGGCGCGGAGCCAAGTGGGAAAGGGTGGTTTTGAGGCTGAAGGCAGCAGGAAAGCCTGCAGGCCCCAGGTCTGTGAGGCTACGCAAGCGGTTCCCAAAGAGCTTTACAACAAGGCATAATTTTCCCTGCTGGCTCTTTGGGCGTGGGACCAATCTCCAGACATATGGGCATTATTGTGCCTGGCGCGTCGCCCAGTGGGAAAGGGTGGTTTTGAGGCTGAAGGCAGCAGGAAAGCCTACAGGCCTCAGGTCTGTGGGGCTATGCAAGCGGTTCCCAAAGAGCTTTAGAACAAGGCATAGTTTTCCCTGCTGGCTCTTTGGGCGTGGGACCAATCTCCAGACATATGGCATTTTTGTGCCTGGCGGTGCGCCAAGTTGGAAAGGGTGGTTTTGAGGCTGAAGGCAGCAAGAAAGCCTGCAGCCCCCAGGTCTGTGGGGCTATGCAAGCGGTTCCCAAAGAGCTTTAGAGCAAGGCATAATTTTCCCTGCTGGCTCTTTGGGCGTGGGACCAATCTCCAGACATATGGCCATTTTTGGGCCTGGCGCGGAGCCAAGTGGGAAAGGGTGGTTTTGAGGCTGAAGGCATCAGGAAAGCCTGCAGCCCCCAGGTCTGTGGGGCTACGCAAGCAGTTCCCAAAGAGCTTTAGAGCAAGGCATAGTTTTCCCTGCTGGCTCTTTGGGCGTGGGACTAATCTCCAGATATATGGCCATTTTTGGGCCTGGCGCGTCGCCAAGTGGGAAAGGGTGGTTTTGAGGCTGAAGGCTGCAGGTAAGCCTGCAGGCCCCAGGTCTGTGAGGCTACGCAAGCGGTTCCCAAAGAGCTTTAGAGCAAGGCATAGTTTTCCCTGCTGGCTCTTTGGGCGTGGGACCAGTCTCCAGACATATGGCCATTTTTGTGCCTGGCGCGGTACCAAGTGGGAAAGGGTGGTTTTGAGGCTGAAGGCAGCAGGTAAGCCTGCAGGCCCCAGGTCTATGCGGCTACGCAAGCGGTTCCCAAAGAGCTTTAGAGCAAGGCATAATTTTCCCTGCTGGCTCTTTGGGCGTGGGACCAATCTCCAGACATATGGCCATTTTTGGGCGAGGCGCGGCGCCAAGTGGGAAAGGGTGGTTTTGAGGCTGAAGGCAGCAGGAAAGCCTGCAGGCCCCACGTCTGTGGGGCTACGCAAGCGGTTGCCAAAGAGCTTTAGAGCAAGGCATAGTTTTCCCTGCTGGCTCTTTGGGCGTGGGACCAATCTCCAGACATATGGCCATTTTTGGGCCTGGCGCGGCGCCAAGTGGGAAAGGGTGGTTTTAAGGCTGAAGGCAGCAAGAAAGCCTGCAGGCCCCAGGTCTGTGGGGCTATGCAAGAGATTCCGAAAGAGATTTAGAACAAGGCATAGTCTTCCCTCATGGCTCTTTGGGCGTGGGACCAATCTCTAGACATATGGCCATTTTTGGGCCTGGCGCGGAGCCAAGTGGGAAAGGGTGGTTTTGAGGCTTAAGGCGCAGGAAACCCTGCAGGCCCCAGGTCTGTGGGGCTACGCAAGCAGTTCCAAAAGAGCTTTAGAACAAGGCATAGTTTTCCCTGCTGGCTCTTTGGGCGTGGGACCAGTCTCCAGACATATGGCCATTTTTGTGCCGGCGCGGCGCCAAGTGGGAAAGGGTGGTTTTCAGGCTGAAGGCGCAGGAAACCCTGCAGCCCCCACGTATGTGGGGCTACGCAAGCGTTTCCCAAAGAGCTTTAGAACAAGGCATAGTTTTCCAAGCTGGCTCTTTGGGCGTGGGACAAATCTCCAGACATATGGCCATTATTGTGCCTGGTGCGGCGCCCAGTGGGAAAGGGTGGTTTTGAGGGTTAAGGCAGCAGGAAAGCCTGCAGGCCTCAGGTCTGTGGGGTTATGCAAGCGGTTCCCAAAGAGCTTTAGAACAAGGCATAATTTTCCCTGCTGGCTCTTTGGGCATGGGACCAATCTCCAGACATATGGCCATTTTTGTGCCTGGCGCGGCGCCAAGTGGGAAAGGGTGGTTTTGAGGCTGAAGGCAGCAGGAAAGCCTGCAGGCCCCAGGTCTATGCGGCTACGCAAGCGGTTCCCAAAGAGCTTTAGAGCAAGGCATAATTTTCCCTGCTGGCTCTTTGGGCGTGGGACCAATCTCCAGACATATGACCATTTTTGTGCCTGGCGCGGCGCCAAGTGGGAAAGGGTGGTTTTGAGGCTGAAGGCAGCAGGAAAGCCTGCAGGCCTCAGGTCTGTGGGGTTATGCAAGCGGTTCCCAAAGAGCTTTAGAACAAGGCATAATTTTCCCTGCTGGCTCTTTGGGCGTGGGACCAATCTCCAGACATATGGCCATTTTTGGGCCTGGCGCGGCGCCAAGTGGTAAAGGGTGGTTTTGAGTTTAAAGGCAGCAGGAAAGCCTGCAGCCCCCAGGTCTGTGGGGCTACGCAAGCGGTTGCCAAAGAGCTTTAGAGCAAGGCATAGTTTTCCCTGCTGGCTCTTTGGGCGTGGGACCAATCTCCAGACATATGGCCATTTTTGTGCCTGGCGCGGAGCCAAGTGGGAAAGGGTGGTTTTGAGGCTGAAGGCAGCAGGTAAGCCTGCAGCCCCCAGGTCTGTGAGGCTACGCAAGAGGTTCCCAAAGAGTTTTAGAACAAGGCATAGTTTTCCCTGCTGGCTCTTTGGGCGTGGGACCAATCTCCAGACATATGGCCATTTTTGGGCCTGGCGCCGCGCCAAGTGGGAAAGGGTGGTTTTGAGGCTGAAGGCAGCAGGAAAGCCTGCAGCCCCCAGGTCTGTGGGTTTATGCAAGCGGTTCCCAAAGAGCTTTAGAACAAGGCATAGTTTTCCCTGCTGGCTCTTTGGGCGTGGGACCAATCCCCAGACATATGGCCATTTTTGTGCCAGGCGCGGCGCCAAGTGGGAAAGGGTGGTTTTGAGGCTGAAGGCAGCAGGTAAGCCTGCAGGCCCCAGGTCTATGCTGCTGCGCAAGCGGTTCCCAAAGAGCTTTAGAGCAAGGCATAATTTTCCCTGCTGGCTCTTTGGGCGTGGGACCAATCTCCAGACATATGGCCATTTTTGTGCCGGCGCGGCGCTAAGTGGGAAAGGGTGGTTTTTAGGCTTAAGGCGCAGGAAACCCTGCAGCGCCCACGTCTGTGGGGCTACGCAAGCGGTTCCCAAAGAGCTTTAGAGCAAGGCATAATTTTCCCTGCTGGCTCTTTGGGCGTGGGACCAATCTCCAGACATATGGCCATTTTTGTGCCTGGCGCGGCGCCAAGTGGGAAAGGGTGGTTTTGAGGCTTAAGACGCAGGAAAGCCTGCAGCCCCCAGGTCTGTGGGGCTATGCAAGCGGTTCCCAAAGAGCTTTAGAACAAGGCATAATTTTCCCTGCTGGCTCTTTGGGCGTGGGACTAATCTCCAGATATATGGCCATTTTTGGGCCTGGCGCGGTGCCAAGTGGGAAAGGGTGATTTTGACGCTGTAGGCAGCAGGAAAGCCTGCAGGCCCCAGGTCTGTGGGGCTATGCAACCGGTTTCCAAAGAGCTTTAGAACAAGGCATAGTTTTCCCTGCTGGCTCTTTGGGCGTGGAACCAATCTCCAGACATATGGCCATTTTTGTGCCTGGCGCGGAGCCAAGTGGGAAAGGGTGGTTTTGAGGCTGAAGGCAGCAGGAAAGCCTGCAGGCCCCAGGTCTGTGAGGCTACGCAAGCGGTTCCCAAAGAGCTTTACAACAAGGCATAATTTTCCCTGCTGGCTCTTTGGGCGTGGGACCAATCTCCAGACATATGGGCATTATTGTGCCTGGCGCGTCGCCCAGTGGGAAAGGGTGGTTTTGAGGCTGAAGGCAGCAGGAAAGCCTACAGGCCTCAGGTCTGTGGGGCTATGCAAGCGGTTCCCAAAGAGCTTTAGAACAAGGCATAGTTTTCCCTGCTGGCTCTTTGGGCGTGGGACCAATCTCCAGACATATGGCATTTTTGTGCCTGGCGGTGCGCCAAGTTGGAAAGGGTGGTTTTGAGGCTGAAGGCAGCAAGAAAGCCTGCAGCCCCCAGGTCTGTGGGGCTATGCAAGCGGTTCCCAAAGAGCTTTAGAGCAAGGCATAATTTTCCCTGCTGGCTCTTTGGGCGTGGGACCAATCTCCAGACATATGGCCATTTTTGGGCCTGGCGCGGAGCCAAGTGGGAAAGGGTGGTTTTGAGGCTGAAGGCATCAGGAAAGCCTGCAGCCCCCAGGTCTGTGGGGCTACGCAAGCAGTTCCCAAAGAGCTTTAGAGCAAGGCATAGTTTTCCCTGCTGGCTCTTTGGGCGTGGGACTAATCTCCAGATATATGGCCATTTTTGGGCCTGGCGCGTCGCCAAGTGGGAAAGGGTGGTTTTGAGGCTGAAGGCTGCAGGTAAGCCTGCAGGCCCCAGGTCTGTGAGGCTACGCAAGCGGTTCCCAAAGAGCTTTAGAGCAAGGCATAGTTTTCCCTGCTGGCTCTTTGGGCGTGGGACCAGTCTCCAGACATATGGCCATTTTTGTGCCTGGCGCGGTACCAAGTGGGAAAGGGTGGTTTTGAGGCTGAAGGCAGCAGGTAAGCCTGCAGGCCCCAGGTCTATGCGGCTACGCAAGCGGTTCCCAAAGAGCTTTAGAGCAAGGCATAATTTTCCCTGCTGGCTCTTTGGGCGTGGGACCAATCTCCAGACATATGGCCATTTTTGGGCGAGGCGCGGCGCCAAGTGGGAAAGGGTGGTTTTGAGGCTGAAGGCAGCAGGAAAGCCTGCAGGCCCCACGTCTGTGGGGCTACGCAAGCGGTTGCCAAAGAGCTTTAGAGCAAGGCATAGTTTTCCCTGCTGGCTCTTTGGGCGTGGGACCAATCTCCAGACATATGGCCATTTTTGGGCCTGGCGCGGCGCCAAGTGGGAAAGGGTGGTTTTAAGGCTGAAGGCAGCAAGAAAGCCTGCAGGCCCCAGGTCTGTGGGGCTATGCAAGAGATTCCGAAAGAGATTTAGAACAAGGCATAGTCTTCCCTCATGGCTCTTTGGGCGTGGGACCAATCTCTAGACATATGGCCATTTTTGGGCCTGGCGCGGAGCCAAGTGGGAAAGGGTGGTTTTGAGGCTTAAGGCGCAGGAAACCCTGCAGGCCCCAGGTCTGTGGGGCTACGCAAGCAGTTCCAAAAGAGCTTTAGAACAAGGCATAGTTTTCCCTGCTGGCTCTTTGGGCGTGGGACCAGTCTCCAGACATATGGCCATTTTTGTGCCGGCGCGGCGCCAAGTGGGAAAGGGTGGTTTTCAGGCTGAAGGCGCAGGAAACCCTGCAGCCCCCACGTATGTGGGGCTACGCAAGCGTTTCCCAAAGAGCTTTAGAACAAGGCATAGTTTTCCAAGCTGGCTCTTTGGGCGTGGGACAAATCTCCAGACATATGGCCATTATTGTGCCTGGTGCGGCGCCCAGTGGGAAAGGGTGGTTTTGAGGGTTAAGGCAGCAGGAAAGCCTGCAGGCCTCAGGTCTGTGGGGTTATGCAAGCGGTTCCCAAAGAGCTTTAGAACAAGGCATAATTTTCCCTGCTGGCTCTTTGGGCATGGGACCAATCTCCAGACATATGGCCATTTTTGTGCCTGGCGCGGCGCCAAGTGGGAAAGGGTGGTTTTGAGGCTGAAGGCAGCAGGAAAGCCTGCAGGCCCCAGGTCTATGCGGCTACGCAAGCGGTTCCCAAAGAGCTTTAGAGCAAGGCATAATTTTCCCTGCTGGCTCTTTGGGCGTGGGACCAATCTCCAGACATATGGCCATTTTTGTGCCGGCGCGGCGCCAAGTGGGAAAGGGTGGTTTTTAGGCTGAAGGCAGCAGGAAAGCCTGCAGGCCCCAGGTCTATGCGGCTACGCAAGCGGTTCCCAAAGAGCTTTAGAGCAAGGCATAATTTTCCCTGCTGGCTCTTTGGGCGTGGGACCAATCTCCAGACATATGGCCATTTTTGTGCCGGCGCGGCGCTAAGTGGGAAAGGGTGGTTTTTAGGCTTAAGGCGCAGGAAACCCTGCAGCGCCCACGTCTGTGGGGCTACGCAAGCGGTTCCCAAAGAGCTTTAGAGCAAGGCATAATTTTCCCTGCTGGCTCTTTGGGCGTGGGACCAATCTCCAGACATATGGCCATTTTTGTGCCTGGCGCGGCGCCAAGTGGGAAAGGGTGGTTTTGAGGCTTAAGACGCAGGAAAGCCTGCAGCCCCCAGGTCTGTGGGGCTATGCAAGCGGTTCCCAAAGAGCTTTAGAACAAGGCATAATTTTCCCTGCTGGCTCTTTGGGCGTGGGACTAATCTCCAGATATATGGCCATTTTTGGGCCTGGCGCGGTGCCAAGTGGGAAAGGGTGATTTTGACGCTGTAGGCAGCAGGAAAGCCTGCAGGCCCCAGGTCTGTGGGGCTATGCAACCGGTTTCCAAAGAGCTTTAGAACAAGGCATAGTTTTCCCTGCTGGCTCTTTGGGCGTGGAACCAATCTCCAGACATATGGCCATTTTTGTGCCTGGCGCGGAGCCAAGTGGGAAAGGGTGGTTTTGAGGCTGAAGGCAGCAGGAAAGCCTGCAGGCCCCAGGTCTGTGAGGCTACGCAAGCGGTTCCCAAAGAGCTTTACAACAAGGCATAATTTTCCCTGCTGGCTCTTTGGGCGTGGGACCAATCTCCAGACATATGGGCATTATTGTGCCTGGCGCGTCGCCCAGTGGGAAAGGGTGGTTTTGAGGCTGAAGGCAGCAGGAAAGCCTACAGGCCTCAGGTCTGTGGGGTTATGCAAGCGGTTCCCAAAGAGCTTTAGAACAAGGCATAGTTTTCCCTGCTGGCTCTTTGGGCGTGGGACCAATCTCCAGACATATGGCATTTTTGTGCCTGGCGCTGCGCCAAGTTGGAAAGGGTGGTTTTGAGGCTGAAGGCAGCAAGAAAGCCTGCAGCCCCCAGGTCTGTGGGGCTATGCAAGCGGTTCCCAAAGAGCTTTAGAGCAAGGCATAATTTTCCCTGCTGGCTCTTTGGGCGTGGGACCAATCTCCAGACATATGGCCATTTTTGGGCCTGGCGCGGAGCCAAGTGGGAAAGGGTGGTTTTGAGGCTGAAGGCATCAGGAAAGCCTGCAGCCCCCAGGTCTGTGGGGCTACGCAAGCAGTTCCCAAAGAGCTTTAGAGCAAGGCATAGTTTTCCCTGCTGGCTCTTTGGGCGTGGGACTAATCTCCAGATATATGGCCATTTTTGGGCCTGGCGCGTCGCCAAGTGGGAAAGGGTGGTTTTGAGGCTGAAGGCTGCAGGTAAGCCTGCAGGCCCCAGGTCTGTGAGGCTACGCAAGCGGTTCCCAAAGAGCTTTAGAGCAAGGCATAGTTTTCCCTGCTGGCTCTTTGGGCGTGGGACCAGTCTCCAGACATATGGCCATTTTTGTGCCTGGCGCGGTACCAAGTGGGAAAGGGTGGTTTTGAGGCTGAAGGCAGCAGGTAAGCCTGCAGGCCCCAGGTCTATGCGGCTACGCAAGCGGTTCCCAAAGAGCTTTAGAGCAAGGCATAATTTTCCCTGCTGGCTCTTTGGGCGTGGGACCAATCTCCAGACATATGGCCATTTTTGGGCGAGGCGCGGCGCCAAGTGGGAAAGGGTGGTTTTGAGGCTGAAGGCAGCAGGAAAGCCTGCAGGCCCCACGTCTGTGGGGCTACGCAAGCGGTTGCCAAAGAGCTTTAGAGCAAGGCATAGTTTTCCCTGCTGGCTCTTTGGGCGTGGGACCAATCTCCAGACATATGGCCATTTTTGGGCCTGGCGCGGCGCCAAGTGGGAAAGGGTGGTTTTAAGGCTGAAGGCAGCAAGAAAGCCTGCAGGCCCCAGGTCTGTGGGGCTATGCAAGAGATTCCGAAAGAGATTTAGAACAAGGCATAGTCTTCCCTCATGGCTCTTTGGGCGTGGGACCAATCTCTAGACATATGGCCATTTTTGGGCCTGGCGCGGAGCCAAGTGGGAAAGGGTGGTTTTGAGGCTTAATGCGCAGGAAACCCTGCAGGCCCCAGGTCTGTGGGGCTACGCAAGCAGTTCCAAAAGAGCTTTAGAACAAGGCATAGTTTTCCCTGCTGGCTCTTTGGGCGTGGGACCAGTCTCCAGACATATGGCCATTTTTGTGCCGGCGCGGCGCCAAGTGGGAAAGGGTGGTTTTCAGGCTGAAGGCGCAGGAAACCCTGCAGCCCCCACGTATGTGGGGCTACGCAAGCGTTTCCCAAAGAGCTTTAGAACAAGGCATAGTTTTCCAAGCTGGCTCTTTGGGCGTGGGACAAATCTCCAGACATATGGCCATTATTGTGCCTGGTGCGGCGCCCAGTGGGAAAGGGTGGTTTTGAGGGTTAAGGCAGCAGGAAAGCCTGCAGGCCTCAGGTCTGTGGGGTTATGCAAGAGGTTCCCAAAGAGCTTTAGAACAAGGCATAATTTTCCCTGCTGGCTCTTTGGGCATGGGACCAATCTCCAGACATATGGCCATTTTTGTGCCTGGCGCGGCGCCAAGTGGGAAAGGGTGGTTTTGAGGCTGAAGGCAGCAGGAAAGCCTGCAGGCCCCAGGTCTATGCGGCTACGCAAGCGGTTCCCAAAGAGCTTTAGAGCAAGGCATAATTTTCCCTGCTGGCTCTTTGGGCGTGGGACCAATCTCCAGACATATGGCCATTTTTGTGCCGGCGCGGCGCCAAGTGGGAAAGGGTGGTTTTTAGGCTGAAGGCAGCAGGAAACCCTGCAGCGCCCACGTCTGTGGGGCTACGCAAGCGGTTCCCAAAGAGCTTTAGAACAAGGCATAATTTTCCCTGCTGGCTCTTTGGGCGTGGGACCAATCTCTAGACATATGGCCATTTTTGGGCCTGGCGCGGTGCCAAGTGGGAAAGGGTGATTTTGACGCTGTAGGCAGCAGGAAAGCCTGCAGGCCCCAGGTCTGTGGGGCTACGCAAGCGGTTCCCAAAGAGCTTTAGAACAAGGCATAGTTTTCCCTGCTGGCTCTTTGGGCGTTGGAGCAATCTCCAGACATATGGCCATTTTTGTGCCTGGCGCGGCGCCAAGTGGGAAAGGGTGGTTTTGAGGCTGAAGGCAGCAGGTAAGGCTGCAGGCCCCAGGTCTGTGGGGCTACGCAAGCGGTTCCCAAAGAGCTTTAGAGCAAGGCATAATTTTCCCTGCTGGCTCTTTGGGCGTGGGACCAGTCTCCAGACATATGGCCATTTTTGTGCGAGGCGCGGCACCAAGTGGGAAAGGGTGGTTTTGAGGCTGAAGGCAGCAAGAAAGCCTGCAGGCCCCAGGTCTGTGGGGCTATGCAAGCGGTTCCCAAAGAGCTTTAGAACAAGGCATAGTTTTCCCTGCTGCCTCTTTGGGCGTGGGACCAATCCCCAGACATATGGCATTTTTGTGCCTGGCGCTGCGCCAAGTGGGAAAGGGTGTTTTTGAGGCTGAAGGCAGCAGGAAAGCCTGCAGGCCCCAGGTCTGTGGGGCTACGCAAGCGGTTCCCAAAGAGCTTTAGAGCAAGGCATAATTTTCCCTGCTGGCTCTTTGGGCGTGGGACCAATCTCCAGACATATGGCATTTTTGTGCCTGGCGCTGCACCAAGTGGGAAAGGGTGGTTTTGAGGCTGAAGGCAGCAGGAAAGCCTGCAGGCCCCAGGTCTGTGGGGCTACGCAAGCGGTTCCCAAAGAGCTTTAGAGCAAGGCATAATTTTCCCTGCTGGCTCTTTGGGCGTGGGACCAATCTCCAGACATATGGCCATTTTTGTGCCGGCGCGGCGCCAAGTGGGAAAGGGTGGTTTTGAGGCTTAAGGCGCAGGAAACCCTGCAGCGCCCAGGTCTGTGGGGCTATGCAAGCGGTTCCCAAAGAGCTTTAGAACAAGGCATAGTTTTCCCTGCTGGCTCTTTGGGCGTGGGACAAATCTCCAGACATATGGCCATTATTGTGCCTGGCGCGTCGCCCAGTGGGAAAGGGTGGTTTTGAGGCTGAAGGCAGCAGGAAAGCCTACAGGCCTCAGGTCTGTGGGGTTATGCAAGCGGTTCCAAAAGAGCTTTAGAACAAGGCATAGTTTTCCCTGCTGCCTCTTTGGGCGTGGGACCAATCCCCAGACATATGGCATTTTTGTGCCTGGCGCGGGGCCAAGTGGGAAAGGGTGGTTTTGAGGCTGAAGGCAGCAGGAAAGCCTGCAGACCCCAGGTCTGTGGGTTTATGCAAGCGGTTCCCAAAGAGCTTTAGAACAAGGCATAATTTTCCCTGCTGGCTCTTTGGGCGTGGGACCAATCTCCAGACATATGGCCATTTTTGTGCCTGGCGCGGCGCCAAGTGGGAAAGGGTGGTTTTGAGGCTGAAGGCAGCAGGTAAGCCTGCAGGCCCCAGGTCTATGCGGCTACGCAAGCGGTTCCCAAAGAGCTTTAGAACAAGGCATAGTTTTCCCTGCTGGCTCTTTGGGCGTGGGACCAATCTCCAGACATATGGCCATTTTTGTGCCGGCGCGGCGCCAAGTGGGAAAGGGTGGTTTTTAGGCTTAAGGCGCAGGAAAGCCTGCAGCGCCCACGTCTGTGGGGCTACGCAAGCGGTTCCCAAAGAGCTTTAGAGCAAGGCATAATTTTCCCTGCTGGCTCTTTGGGCGTGGGACCAATCTCCAGACATATGGCCATTTTTGTGCCTGGCGCGGCGCCAAGTGGGAAAGGGTGGTTTTGAGGCTTAAGACGCAGGAAAGCCTGCAGCCCCCAGGTCTGTGGGGCTATGCAAGCGGTTCCCAAAGAGCTTTAGAACAAGGCATAATTTTCCCTGCTGGCTCTTTGGGCGTGGGACCAATCTCTAGACATATGGCCATTTTTGGGCCTGGCGCGGTGCCAAGTGGGAAAGGGTGATTTTGACGCTGTAGGCAGCAGGAAAGCCTGCAGCCCCCAGGTCTGTGGGGCTACGCAAGCGGTTCCCAAAGAGCTTTAGAACAAGGCATAGTTTTCCCTGCTGGCTCTTTGGGCGTGGGACCAATCTCCAGACATATGGCCATTTTTGTGCCGGCGCGGCGCCAAGTGGGAAAGGGTGGTTTTGAGGCTGAAGGCAGCAGGTAAGCCTGAAGGCCCCAGGTCTGTGGGGCTACGCAAGCGGTTCCCAAAGAGCTTTAGAGCAAGGCATAATTTTCCGTGCTGGCTCTTTGGGCGTGGGACCAGTCTCCAGACATATGGCCATTTTTGTGCGAGGCGCGGTACCAAGTGGGAAAGGGTGGTTTTGAGGCTGAAGGCAGCAAGAAAGCCTGCAGGCCCCAGGTCTGTGGGGCTATGCAAGCGGTTCCCAAAGAGCTTTAGAACAAGGCATAGTTTTCCCTGCTGGCTCTTTGGGCGTGGAACCAATCTCCAGACATATGGCCATTACTGTGCCTGGCGCGGCGCCCAGTGGGAAAGGGTGGTTTTGAGGGTTAAGGCAGCAGGAAAGCCTGCAGGCCCCAGGTCTATGGGGCTACGCAAGCGGTTCCCAAAGAGCTTTAGAACAAGGCATAATTTTCCCTGCTGGCTCTTTGGGCGTGGGACCAATCTCCAGACATATGGCCATTTTTTTGCCGGCGCGGCGCCAAGTGGGAAAGGGTGGTTTTCAGGCTTAAGGCGCAGGAAACCCTGCAGACCCCAGGTCTGTGGGGCTACGGAAGCGGTTCCCAAAGAACTTTAGAGCAAGGCATAATTTTCCCTGCTGGCTCTTTGGGGCGTGGGACCAATCTCCAGACATATGGCCATTTTTGTGCCTGGCGCGTCGCCAAGTGGGAAAGGGTGGTTTTGAGGCTTAAGACGCAGGAAAGCCTGCAGCCCCCAGGTCTGTGGGGCTATGCAAGCGGTTCCCAAAGAGCTTTAGAACAAGGCATAATTTTCCCTGCTGGCTCTTTGGGCGTGGGACCAATCTCTAGACATATGGCCATTTTTTTGGCCTGGCGCGGCGCCAAGTGGGAAAGGGTGATTTTGAGGCTGAAGGCAGCAGGAAAGCCTGCAGGCCCCAGGTCTGTGGGGCTATGCAAGCAGTTCCAAAAGAGCTTTAGAACAAGGCATAGTTTTCCCTGCTGGCTCTTTGGGCGTGGGACCAATCTCCAGACATATGGCCATTTTTGTGCCTGGCGCGGGGCCAAGTGGGAAAGGGTGGTTTTGAGGCTGAAGGCAGCAGGTAAGCCTGCAGGCCCCAGGTCAGTGGCGCTACGCAAGCGATTCCCAAAGAGCTTTAGAGCAAGGCATATTTATCCCTGCTGGCTCTTTGGGCGTGGGACCAGTCTCCAGATATATGGCCATTTTTGTGCCGGCACGGCGCCAAGTGGGAAAGGGTGGTTTTGAGGCTGAAGGCAGCAGGTAAGCCTGCAGCCCCGATGTCTGTGGGGCTATGCAAGCGGTTCCCAAAGAGCTTTAGAACAAGGCATAGTTTTCCCTGCTGGCTCTTTGGGCGTGGGACCAATCTCCAGACATATGGCCATTTTTGTGCCTGGCGCGGCGCCAAGTGGGAAAGGGTGATTTTGAGGCTGAAGGCAGCAGGTAAGCCTGCAGGCCCCAGGTCTGTGGCGCTACGCAAGCGATTCCCAAAGAGCTTTAGAGCAAGGCATATTTATCCCTGCTGGCTCTTTGGGCGTGGGACCAGTCTCCAGATATATGGCCATTTTTGTGCCGGCGCGGCGCCAAGTGGGAAAGGGTGCTTTTGAGGCTGAAGGCGCAGGAAACCCTGCAGCCCCCACGTCTGAGAAGAAGCCCCAATGTTCCTTCCAGGCACTTTCAGTGTGGGTGCCTTCTCCACGTGGTTCCTGGTTTCACTGCAGCTCTGAGGAGAATGTTAGCAAAGAGGTCATCGGGACAGTGAAAACAGTACTCAAAGACAGGGAGAGCAAGCTCTACATTACTCTCTTAGCACTTTGGATGTGGGACATACAGCGAGATGTTTGCTGCATTTGCGTTTGGCTCTTGGGAGATTTACAGCACAAAGATATCTAGTTGATTTGAAGCAGTTCCAAGAAAGTCTCTGTATATTGAGCACTGCGCTCTGCAGGGTGTTAGCAGAGACTTTCCCGGGACAGTGAAACCCTATGTCAGAGACACTGAGAAGAAGCCCCAATGTTCCCTCCAGGCACTTTCAGTGTGGGTGCCTTCTCCACGTGGTTCCTGGTTTCACTGCAGCTCTGAAGAGAATGTTAGCAAAGAGGTAACCGGGACAGTGAAAACAGTGCTCAAAGACAGGGAGAGCAAGCTCTCTCTTGGCACTTTGGATGTGGGACATACAGCGAGATGTTTGCTGCATTTGCGTTTGGCTGTTGGGAGATTTACAGCACAAAGATATCTAGTTGATTTGAAGCAGTTCCGAGAAAGTCTAAACATAATCCCCACTTTTCCCTCCTGGCACTTTCCATGTGGGAGATGTAGCAGGATGTAGATTGGTTTTGAGGACAACTCAATGGACAGTGTAGGGAGAAAAGTTCCTGGCTCCTTGAATGCCGTTCCTGGAGACACTGCGATCAATGTGGGAGATATGTCAAGATGTGTGTTGGTAAAGAGGTCACACGGATAATCAGAGCAATTCTCAGAGACACTGAGAACAAGCTCGACAATTCCCTCCTGGCACTTTCCCTGTAGGAGATACCGCAAGACGTTTCTGTATATTGGGCACTGCGCTCTGCAGGGTGTTAGCAGAGACTTTCCTGGGACAGTGAAACCCTATGTCAGAGACACTGAGAAGAAGCCCCAATGTTCCTTCCAGGCACTTTCAGTGTGGGTGCCTTCTCCACGTGGTTCCTGGTTTCACTGCAGCTCTGAGGAGAATGTTAGCAAAAAGGTCATCGGGACAGTGAAAACAGTACTCAAAGACAGGGAGAGCAAGCTCTACATTACTCTCTTAGCACTTTGGATGTGGGACATACAGCGAGATGTTTGCTGCTTTTGCGTTTGGCTGTTGGGAGATTTACAGCACAAAGGTATCTAGTTGATTTGAAGCAGTTCCGAGAAAGTCTCTGTATATTGAGCACTGCGCTCTGCAGGGTGTTAGCAGAGACTTTCCCGGGACAGTGAAACCCTATGTCAGAGACACTGAGAAGAAGCCCCAATGTTCCCTCCAGGCACTTTCAGTGTGGGTGCCTTCTCCACGTGGTTCCTGGTTTCACTGCAGCTCTGAAGAGAATGTTAGCAAAGAGGTAACCGGGACAGTGAAAACAGTGCTCAAAGACAGGGAGAGCAAGCTCTCTCTTGGCACTTTGGATGTGGGACATACAGCGAGATGTTTGCTGCATTTGCGTTTGGCTGTTGGGAGATTTACAGCACAAAGATATCTAGTTGATTTGAAGCAGTTCCGAGAAAGTCTAAACATAATCCCCACTTTTCCCTCCTGGCACTTTCCATGTGGGAGATGTAGCAGGATGTAGATTGGTTTTGAGGACAACTCAATGGACAGTGTAGGGAGAAAAGTTCCTGGCTCCTTGAATGCCGTTCCTGGAGACACTGCGATCAATGTGGGAGATATGTCAAGATGTGTGTTGGTAAAGAGGTCACACGGATAATCAGAGCAATTCTCAGAGACACTGAGAACAAGCTCGACAATTCCTTCCTGGCACTTTCCCTGTAGGAGATACCGCAAGACGTTTCTGTATATTGGGCACTGCGCTCTGCAGGGTGTTAGCAGAGACTTTCCTGGGACAGTGAAACCCTATGTCAGAGACACTGAGAAGAAGCCCCAATGTTCCTTCCAGGCACTTTCAGTGTGGGTGCCTTCTCCACGTGGTTCCTGGTTTCACTGCAGCTCTGAGGAGAATGTTAGCAAAAAGGTCATCGGGACAGTGAAAACAGTACTCAAAGACAGGGAGAGCAAGCTCTACATTACTCTCTTAGCACTTTGGATGTGGGACATACAGCGAGATGTTTGCTGCTTTTGCGTTTGGCTGTTGGGAGATTTACAGCACAAAGGTATCTAGTTGATTTGAAGCAGTTCCGAGAAAGTCTCTGTATATTGAGCACTGCGCTCTGCAGGGTGTTAGCAGAGACTTTCCCGGGACAGTGAAACCCTATGTCAGAGACACTGAGAAGAAGCCCCAATGTTCCCTCCAGGCACTTTCAGTGTGGGTGCCTTCTCCACGTGGTTCCTGGTTTCACTGCAGCTCTGAAGAGAATGTTAGCAAAGAGGTAACCGGGACAGTGAAAACAGTGCTCAAAGACAGGGAGAGCAAGCTCTCTCTTGGCACTTTGGATGTGGGACATACAGCGAGATGTTTGCTGCATTTGCGTTTGGCTGTTGGGAGATTTACAGCACAAAGATATCTAGTTGATTTGAAGCAGTTCCGAGAAAGTCTAAACATAATCCCCACTTTTCCCTCCTGGCACTTTCCATGTGGGAGATGTAGCAGGATGTAGATTGGTTTTGAGGACAACTCAATGGACAGTGTAGGGAGAAAAGTTCCTGGCTCCTTGAATGCCGTTCCTGGAGACACTGCGATCAATGTGGGAGATATGTCAAGATGTGTGTTGGTAAAGAGGTCACACGGATAATCAGAGCAATTCTCAGAGACACTGAGAACAAGCTCGACAATTCCTTCCTGGCACTTTCCCTGTAGGAGATACCGCAAGACGTTTCTGTATATTGGGCACTGCGCTCTGCAGGGTGTTAGCAGAGACTTTCCCGGGACAGTGAAACCCTATGTCAGAGACACTGAGAAGAAGCCCCAATGTTCCTTCCAGGCACTTTCAGTGTGGGTGCCTTCTCCACGTGGTTCCTGGTTTCACTGCAGCTCTGAGGAGAATGTTAGCAAAAAGGTCATCGGGACAGTGAAAACAGTACTCAAAGACAGGGAGAGCAAGCTCTACATTACTCTCTTAGCACTTTGGATGTGGGACATACAGCGAGATGTTTGCTGCTTTTGCGTTTGGCTGTTGGGAGATTTACAGCACAAAGGTATCTAGTTGATTTGAAGCAGTTCCAAGAAAGTCTCTGTATATTGAGCACTGCGCTCTGCAGGGTGTTAGCAGAGACTTTCCCGGGACAGTGAAACCCTATGTCAGAGACACTGAGAAGAAGCCCCAATGTTCCCTCCAGGCACTTTCAGTGTGGGTGCCTTCTCCACGTGGTTCCTGGTTTCACTGCAGCTCTGAAGAGAATGTTAGCAAAGAGGTAACCGGGACAGTGAAAACAGTGCTCAAAGACAGGGAGAGCAAGCTCTCTCTTGGCACTTTGGATGTGGGACATACAGCGAGATGTTTGCTGCATTTGCGTTTGGCTGTTGGGAGATTTACAGCACAAAGATATCTAGTTGATTTGAAGCAGTTCCGAGAAAGTCTAAACATAATCCCCACTTTTCCCTCCTGGCACTTTCCATGTGGGAGATGTAGCAGGATGTAGATTGGTTTTGAGGACAACTCAATGGACAGTGTAGGGAGAAAAGTTCCTGGCTCCTTGAATGCCGTTCCTGGAGACACTGCGATCAATGTGGGAGATATGTCAAGATGTGTGTTGGTAAAGAGGTCACACGGATAATCAGAGCAATTCTCAGAGACACTGAGAACAAGCTCGACAATTCCTTCCTGGCACTTTCCCTGTAGGAGATACCGCAAGACGTTTCTGTATATTGGGCACTGCGCTCTGCAGGGTGTTAGCAGAGACTTTCCCGGGACAGTGAAACCCTATGTCAGAGACACTGAGAAGAAGCCCCAATGTTCCTTCCAGGCACTTTCAGTGTGGGTGCCTTCTCCACGTGGTTCCTGGTTTCACTGCAGCTCTGAGGAGAATGTTAGCAAAAAGGTCATCGGGACAGTGAAAACAGTACTCAAAGACAGGGAGACCAAGCTCTACATTACTCTCTTAGCACTTTGGATGTGGGACATACAGCGAGATGTTTGCTGCTTTTGCGTTTGGCTGTTGGGAGATTTACAGCACAAAGGTATCTAGTTGATTTGAAGCAGTTCCAAGAAAGTCTCTGTATATTGAGCACTGCGCTCTGCAGGGTGTTAGCAGAGACTTTCCCGGGACAGTGAAACCCTATGTCAGAGACACTGAGAAGAAGCCCCAATGTTCCCTCCAGGCACTTTCAGTGTGGGTGCCTTCTCCACGTGGTTCCTGGTTTCACTGCAGCTCTGAAGAGAATGTTAGCAAAGAGGTAACCGGGACAGTGAAAACAGTGCTCAAAGACAGGGAGAGCAAGCTCTCTCTTGGCACTTTGGATGTGGGACATACAGCGAGATGTTTGCTGCATTTGCGTTTGGCTGTTGGGAGATTTACAGCACAAAGATATCTAGTTGATTTGAAGCAGTTCCGAGAAAGTCTAAACATAATCCCCACTTTTCCCTCCTGGCACTTTCCATGTGGGAGATGTAGCAGGATGTAGATTGGTTTTGAGGACAACTCAATGGACAGTGTAGGGAGAAAAGTTCCTGGCTCCTTGAATGCCGTTCCTGGAGACACTGCGATCAATGTGGGAGATATGTCAAGATGTGTGTTGGTAAAGAGGTCACACGGATAATCAGAGCAATTCTCAGAGACACTGAGAACAAGCTCGACAATTCCCTCCTGGCACTTTCCCTGTAGGAGATACCGCAAGACGTTTCTGTATATTGGGCACTGTGCTCTGCAGGGTGTTAGCAGAGACTTTCCCGGGACAGTGAAACCCTATGTCAGAGACACTGAGAAGAAGCCCCAATGTTCCCTCCAGGCACTTTCAGTGTGGGTGCCTTCTCCACGTGGTTCCTGGTTTCACTGCAGCTCTGAAGAGAATGTTAGCAAAGAGGTAACCGGGACAGTGAAAACAGTGCTCAAAGACAGGGAGAGCAAGCTCTCTCTTGGCACTTTGGATGTGGGACATACAGCGAGATGTTTGCTGCATTTGCGTTTGGCTGTTGGGAGATTTACAGCACAAAGATATCTAGTTGATTTGAAGCAGTTCCGAGAAAGTCTAAACATAATCCCCACTTTTCCCTCCTGGCACTTTCCATGTGGGAGATGTAGCAGGATGTAGATTGGTTTTGAGGACAACTCAATGGACAGTGTAGGGAGAAAAGTTCCTGGCTCCTTGAATGCCGTTCCTGGAGACACTGCGATCAATGTGGGAGATATGTCAAGATGTGTGTTGGTAAAGAGGTCACACGGATAATCAGAGCAATTCTCAGAGACAATGAGAACAAGCTCGACAATTCCCTCCTGGCACTTTCCCTGTAGGAGATACCGCAAGACGTTTCTGTATATTGGGCACTGCGCTCTGCAGGGTGTTAGCAGAGACTTTCCCGGGACAGTGAAACCCTATGTCAGAGACACTGAGAAGAAGCCCCAATGTTCCTTCCAGGCACTTTCAGTGTGGGTGCCTTCTCCACGTGGTTCCTGGTTTCACTGCAGCTCTGAGGAGAATGTTAGCAAAGAGGTCATCGGGACAGTGAAAACAGTACTCAAAGACAGGGAGAGCAAGCTCTACATTACTCTCTTAGCACTTTGGATGTGGGACATACAGCGAGATGTTTGCTGCTTTTGCGTTTGGCTGTTGGGAGATTTACAGCACAAAGATATCTAGTTGATTTGAAGCAGTTCCGAGAAAGTCTAAACATAATCCCCACTTTTCCCTCCTGGCACTTTCCATGTGGGAGATGTAGCAGGATGTAGATTGGTTTTGAGGACAACTCAATGGACAGTGTAGGGAGAAAAGTTCCTGGCTCCTTGAATGCCGTTCCTGGAGACACTGCGATCAATGTGGGAGATATGTCAAGATGTGTGTTGGTTTTGAGGACGGCTCTCTGGAGAGTCTTAGCAAAGAGGTCACACGGATAATGAGAGCAATTTTCAGAGACACTGAGAACAAGCTCGACAATTCCCTCCTGGCACTTTCCCTGTAGGAGATACCGCAAGACGTTTCTGTATATTGGGCACTGCGCTCTACAGGGTGTTAGCAGAGACTTTCCCGGGACAGTGAAACCCTATGGTCAGAGACACTGAGAAGAAGCCCCAATGTTCCCTCCAGGCACTTTCAGTGTGGGTGCCTTCTCCACGTGGTTCCTGGTTTCACTGCAGCTCTGAAGAGAATGTTAGCAAAGAGGTCATCGGGACAGTGAAAACAGTACTCAAAGACAGGGAGAGCAAGCTCTACATTACTCTCTTAGCACTTTGGATGTGGGACATACAGCGAGATGTTTGCTGCTTTTGCGTTTGGCTGTTGGGAGATTTACAGCACAAAGATATCTAGTTGATTTGAAGCAGTTCCAAGAAAGTCTCTGTATATTGAGCACTGCGCTCTGCAGGGTGTTAGCAGAGACTTTCCCGGGACAGTGAAACCCTATGTCAGAGACACTGAGAAGAAGCCCCAATGTTCCCTCCAGGCACTTTCAGTGTGGGTGCCTTCTCCACGTGGTTCCTGGTTTCACTGCAGCTCTGAAGAGAATGTTAGCAAAGAGGTAACCGGGACAGTGAAAACAGTGCTCAAAGACAGGGAGAGCAAGCTCTCTCTTGGCACTTTGGATGTGGGACATACAGCGAGATGTTTGCTGCATTTGCGTTTGGCTGTTGGGAGATTTACAGCACAAAGATATCTAGTTGATTTGAAGCAGTTCCGAGAAAGTCTAAACATAATCCCCACTTTTCCCTCCTGGCACTTTCCATGTGGGAGATGTAGCAGGATGTAAATTGGTTTTGAGGACAACTCAATGGACAGTGTAGGGAGAAAAGTTCCTGGCTCCTTGAATGCCGTTCCTGGAGACACTGCGATCAATGTGGGAGATATGTCAAGATGTGTGTTGGTAAAGAGGTCACACGGATAATCAGAGCAATTCTCAGAGACACTGAGAACAAGCTCGACAATTCCCTCCTGGCACTTTCCCTGTAGGAGATACCGCAAGACGTTTCTGTATATTGGGCACTGCGCTCTGCAGGGTGTTAGCAGAGACTTTCCCGGGAGAGTGAAACCCTATGTCAGAGACACTGAGAAGAAGCCCCAATGTTCCTTCCAGGCACTTTCAGTGTGGGTGCCTTCTCCATGTGGTTCCTGGTTTCACTGCAGCTCTGAGGAGAATGTTAGCAAAGAGGTCATCGGGACAGTGAAAACAGTACTCAAAGACAGGGAGAGCAAGCTCTACATTAATCTCTTAGCACTTTGGATGTGGGACATACAGCGAGATGTTTGCTGCTTTTGCGTTTGGCTGTTGGGAGATTTACAGCACAAAGATATCTAGTTGATTTGAAGCAGTTCCAAGAAAGTCTCTGTATATTGAGCACTGCGCTCTGCAGGGTGTTAGCAGAGACTTTCCCGGGACAGTGAAACCCTATGTCAGAGACACTGAGAAGAAGCCCCAATGTTCCCTCCAGGCACTTTCAGTGTGGGTGCCTTCTCCACGTGGTTCCTGGTTTCACTGCAGCTCTGAAGAGAATGTTAGCAAAGAGGTAACCGGGACAGTGAAAACAGTGCTCAAAGACAGGGAGAGCAAGCTCTCTCTTGGCACTTTGGATGTGGGACATACAGCGAGATGTTTGCTGCATTTGCGTTTGGCTGTTGGGAGATTTACAGCACAAAGATATCTAGTTGATTTGAAGCAGTTCCGAGAAAGTCTAAACATAATCCCCACTTTTCCCTCCTGGCACTTTCCATGTGGGAGATGTAGCAGGATGTAGATTGGTTTTGAGGACAACTCAATGGACAGTGTAGGGAGAAAAGTTCCTGGCTCCTTGAATGCCGTTCCTGGAGACACTGCGATCAATGTGGGAGATATGTCAAGATGTGTGTTGGTAAAGAGGTCACACGGATAATCAGAGCAATTCTCAGAGACACTGAGAACAAGCTCGACAATTCCCTCCTGGCACTTTCCCTGTAGGAGATACCGCAAGACGTTTCTGTATATTGGGCACTGCGCTCTGCAGGGTGTTAGCAGAGACTTTCCCGGGACAGTGAAACCCTATGTCAGAGACACTGAGAAGAAGCCCCAGTGTTCCTTCCAGGCACTTTCAGTGTGGGTGCCTTCTCCACGTGGTTCCTGGTTTCACTGCAGCTCTGAAGAGAATGTTAGCAAAGAGCTCATCGGGACAGTGAAAACAGTACTCAAAGACAGGGAGATCAAGCTCTACATTACTCTCTTAGCACTTTGGATGTGGGACATACAGCGAGATGTTTGCTGCTTTTGCGTTTGGCTGTTGGGAGATTTACAGCACAAAGATATCTAGTTGATTTGAAGCAGTTCCAAGAAAGTCTCTGTATATTGAGCACTGCGTTCTGCAGGGTGTTAGCAGAGACTTTCCCGGGAGAATGAAACCCTATGTCAGAGACACTGAGAAGAAGCCCCAATGTTCCCTCCAGGCACTTTCAGTGTGGGTGCCTTCTCCACGTGGTTCCTGGTTTCACTGCAGCTCTGAAGAGAATGTTAGCAAAGAGGTAACCGGGACAGTGAAAACAGTGCTCAAAGACAGGGAGAGCAAGCTCTCTCTTGGCACTTTGGATGTGGGACATACAGCGAGATGTTTGCTGCATTTGCGTTTGGCTGTTGGGAGATTTACAGCACAAAGATATCTAGTTGATTTGAAGCAGTTCCGAGAAAGTCTAAACATAATCCCCACTTTTCCCTCCTGGCACTTTCCATGTGGGAGATGTAGCAGGATGTAGATTGGTTTTGAGGACAACTCAATGGACAGTGTAGGGAGAAAAGTTCCTGGCTCCTTGAATGCCGTTCCTGGAGACACTGCGATCAATGTGGGAGATATGTCAAGATGTGTGTTGGTAAAGAGGTCACACGGATAATCAGAGCAATTCTCAGAGACACTGAGAACAAGCTCGACAATTCCCTCCTGGCACTTTCCCTGTAGGAGATACCGCAAGACGTTTCTGTATATTGGGCACTGCGCTCTGCAGGGTGTTAGCAGAGACTTTCCCGGGACAGTGAAACCCTATGTCAGAGACACTGAGAAGAAGCCCCAATGTTCCCTCCAGGCACTTTCAGTGTGGGTGCCTTCTCCACGTGGTTCCTGGTTTCACTGCAGCTCTGAAGAGAATGTTAGCAAAGAGGTAACTGGGACAGTGAAAACAGTGCTCAAAGACAGGGAGAGCAAGCTCTCTCTTGGCACTTTGGATGTGGGACATACAGCGAGATGTTTGCTGCATTTGCGTTTGGCTGTTGGGAGATTTACAGCACAAAGATATCTAGTTGATTTGAAGCAGTTCCGAGAAAGTCTAAACATAATCCCCACTTTTCCCTCCTGGCACTTTCCATGTGGGAGATGTAGCAGGATGTAGATTGGTTTTGAGGACAACTCAATGGACAGTGTAGGGAGAAAAGTTCCTGGCTCCTTGAATGCCGTTCCTGGAGACACTGCGATCAATGTGGGAGATATGTCAAGATGTGTGTTGGTTTTGAGGACGTCTCTCTGGAGAGTCTTAGCAAAGAGGTCACACGGATAATCAGAGCAATTCTCAGAGACACTGAGAACAAGCTCGACAATTCCCTCCTGGCACTTTCCCTGTAGGAGATACCGCAAGACGTTTCTGTATATTGGGCACTGCGCTCTACAGGGTGTTAGCAGAGACTTTCCCGGGACAGTGAAACCCTATGGTCAGAGACACTGAGAAGAAGCCCCAATGTTCCCTCCAGGCACTTTCAGTGTGGGTGCCTTCTCCACGTGGTTCCTGGTTTCACTGCAGCTCTGAGGAGAATGTTAGCAAAGAGGTCATCGGGACAGTGAAAACAGTACTCAAAGACAGGGAGAGCAAGCTCTACATTACTCTCTTAGCACTTTGGATGTGGGACATACAGCGAGATGTTTGCTGCTTTTGCGTTTGGCTGTTGGGAGATTTACAGCACAAAGATATCTAGTTGATTTGAAGCAGTTCCAAGAAAGTCTCTGTATATTGAGCACTGCGCTCTGCAGGGTGTTAGCAGAGACTTTCCCGGGACAGTGAAACCCTATGTCAGAGACACTGAGAAGAAGCCCCAATGTTCCCTCCAGGCACTTTCAGTGTGGGTGCCTTCTCCACGTGGTTCCTGGTTTCACTGCAGCTCTGAAGAGAATGTTAGCAAAGAGGTAACCGGGACAGTGAAAACAGTGCTCAAAGACAGGGAGAGCAAGCTCTCTCTTGGCACTTTGGATGTGGGACATACAGCGAGATGTTTGCTGCATTTGCGTTTGGCTGTTGGGAGATTTACAGCACAAAGATATCTAGTTGATTTGAAGCAGTTCCGAGACAGTCTAAACATAATCCCCACTTTTCCCTCCTGGCACTTTCCATGTGGGAGATGTAGCAGGATGTAGATTGGTTTTGAGGACAACTCAATGGACAGTGTAGGGAGAAAAGTTCCTGGCTCCTTGAATGCCGTTCCTGGAGACACTGCGATCAATGTGGGAGATATGTCAAGATGTGTGTTGGTAAAGAGGTCACACGGATAATCAGAGCAATTCTCAGAGACACTGAGAACAAGCTCGACAATTCCCTCCTGGCACTTTCCCTGTAGGAGATACCGCAAGACGTTTCTGTATATTGGGCACTGCGCTCTGCAGGGTGTTAGCAGAGACTTTCCCGGGACAGTGAAACCCTATGTCAGAGACACTGAGAAGAAGCCCCAATGTTCCTTCCAGGCACTTTCAGTGTGGGTGCCTTCTCCACGTGGTTCCTGGTTTCACTGCAGCTCTGAGGAGAATGTTAGCAAAGAGGTCATCGGGACAGTGAAAACAGTACTCAAAGACAGGGAGAGCAAGCTCTACATTACTCTCTTAGCACTTTGGATGTGGGACATACAGCGAGATGTTTGCTGCTTTTGCGTTTGGCTGTTGGGAGATTTACAGCACAAAGATATCTAGTTGATTTGAAGCAGTTCCAAGAAAGTCTCTGTATATTGAGCACTGCGCTCTGCAGGGTGTTAGCAGAGACTTTCCCGGGACAGTGAAACCCTATGTCAGAGACACTGAGAAGAAGCCCCAATGTTCCCTCCAGGCACTTTCAGTGTGGGTGCCTTCTCCACGTGGTTCCTGGTTTCACTGCAGCTCTGAAGAGAATGTTAGCAAAGAGGTAACCGGGACAGTGAAAACAGTGCTCAAAGACAGGGAGAGCAAGCTCTCTCTTGGCACTTTGGATGTGGGACATACAGCGAGATGTTTGCTGCATTTGCGTTTGGCTGTTGGGAGATTTACAGCACAAAGATATCTAGTTGATTTGAAGCAGTTCCGAGACAGTCTAAACATAATCCCCACTTTTCCCTCCTGGCACTTTCCATGTGGGAGATGTAGCAGGATGTAGATTGGTTTTGAGGACAACTCAATGGACAGTGTAGGGAGAAAAGTTCCTGGCTCCTTGAATGCCGTTCCTGGAGACACTGCGATCAATGTGGGAGATATGTCAAGATGTGTGTTGGTTTTGAGGACGGCTCTCTGGAGAGTCTTAGCAAAGAGGTCACACGGATAATCAGAGCAATTCTCAGAGACACTGAGAACAAGCTCGACAATTCCCTCCTGGCACTTTCCCTGTAGGAGATACCGCAAGACGTTTCTGTATATTGGGCACTGCGCTCTACAGGGTGTTAGCAGAGACTTTCCCGGGACAGTGAAACCCTATGGTCAGAGACACTGAGAAGAAGCCCCAATGTTCCCTCCAGGCACTTTCAGTGTGGGTGCCTTCTCCACGTGGTTCCTGGTTTCACTGCAGCTCTGAAGAGAATGTTAGCAAAGAGGTCATCGGGACAGTGAAAACAGTACTCAAAGACAGGGAGAGCAAGCTCTACATTACTCTCTTAGCACTTTGGATGTGGGACATACAGCGAGATGTTTGCTGCTTTTGCGTTTGGCTGTTGGGAGATTTACAGCACAAAGATATCTAGTTGATTTGAAGCAGTTCCAAGAAAGTCTCTGTATATTGAGCACTGCGCTCTGCAGGGTGTTAGCAGAGACTTTCCCGGGACAGTGAAACCCTATGTCAGAGACACTGAGAAGAAGCCCCAATGTTCCCTCCAGGCACTTTCAGTGTGGGTGCCTTCTCCACGTGGTTCCTGGTTTCACTGCAGCTCTGAAGAGAATGTTAGCAAAGAGGTAACCGGGACAGTGAAAACAGTGCTCAAAGACAGGGAGAGCAAGCTCTCTCTTGGCACTTTGGATGTGGGACATACAGCGAGATGTTTGCTGCATTTGCGTTTGGCTGTTGGGAGATTTACAGCACAAAGATATCTAGTTGATTTGAAGCAGTTCCGAGAAAGTCTAAACATAATCCCCACTTTTCCCTCCTGGCACTTTCCATGTGGGAGATGTAGCAGGATGTAGATTGGTTTTGAGGACAACTCAATGGACAGTGTAGGGAGAAAAGTTCCTGGCTCCTTGAATGCCGTTCCTGGAGACACTGCGATCAATGTGGGAGATATGTCAAGATGTGTGTTGGTTTTGAGGACGGCTCTCTGGAGAGTCTTAGCAAAGAGGTCACACGGATAATCAGAGCAATTCTCAGAGACACTGAGAACAAGCTCGACAATTCCCTCCTGGCACTTTCCCTGTAGGAGATACCGCAAGACGTTTCTGTATATTGGGCACTGCGCTCTACAGGGTGTTAGCAGAGACTTTCCCGGGACAGTGAAACCCTATGGTCAGAGACACTGAGAAGAAGCCCCAATGTTCCCTCCAGGCACTTTCAGTGTGGGTGCCTTCTCCACGTGGTTCCTGGTTTCACTGCAGCTCTGAGGAGAATGTTAGCAAAGAGGTCATCGGGACAGTGAAAACAGTACTCAAAGACAGGGAGAGCAAGCTCTACATTACTCTCTTAGCACTTTGGATGTGGGACATACAGCGAGATGTTTGCTGCTTTTGCGTTTGGCTGTTGGGAGATTTACAGCACAAAGGTATCTAGTTGATTTGAAGCAGTTCCAAGAAAGTCTCTGTATATTGAGCACTGCGCTCTGCAGGGTGTTAGCAGAGACTTTCCCGGGACAGTGAAACCCTATGTCAGAGACACTGAGAAGAAGCCCCAATGTTCCCTCCAGGCACTTTCAGTGTGGGTGCCTTCTCCACGTGGTTCCTGGTTTCACTGCAGCTCTGAAGAGAATGTTAGCAAAGAGGTAACTGGGACAGTGAAAACAGTGCTCAAAGACAGGGAGAGCAAGCTCTCTCTTGGCACTTTGGATGTGGGACATACAGCGAGATGTTTGCTGCATTTGCGTTTGGCTGTTGGGAGATTTACAGCACAAAGATATCTAGTTGATTTGAAGCAGTTCCGAGAAAGTCTAAACATAATCCCCACTTTTCCCTCCTGGCACTTTCCATGTGGGAGATGTAGCAGGATGTAGATTGGTTTTGAGGACAACTCAATGGACAGTGTAGGGAGAAAAGTTCCTGGCTCCTTGAATGCCGTTCCTGGAGACACTGCGATCAATGTGGGAGATATGTCAAGATGTGTGTTGGTTTTGAGGACGTCTCTCTGGAGAGTCTTAGCAAAGAGGTCACACGGATAATCAGAGCAATTCTCAGAGACACTGAGAACAAGCTCGACAATTCCCTCCTGGCACTTTCCCTGTAGGAGATACCGCAAGACGTTTCTGTATATTGGGCACTGCGCTCTACAGGGTGTTAGCAGAGACTTTCCCGGGACAGTGAAACCCTATGGTCAGAGACACTGAGAAGAAGCCCCAATGTTCCCTCCAGGCACTTTCAGTGTGGGTGCCTTCTCCACGTGGTTCCTGGTTTCACTGCAGCTCTGAGGAGAATGTTAGCAAAGAGGTCATCGGGACAGTGAAAACAGTACTCAAAGACAGGGAGAGCAAGCTCTACATTACTCTCTTAGCACTTTGGATGTGGGACATACAGCGAGATGTTTGCTGCTTTTGCGTTTGGCTGTTGGGAGATTTACAGCACAAAGATATCTAGTTGATTTGAAGCAGTTCCAAGAAAGTCTCTGTATATTGAGCACTGCGCTCTGCAGGGTGTTAGCAGAGACTTTCCCGGGACAGTGAAACCCTATGTCAGAGACACTGAGAAGAAGCCCCAATGTTCCCTCCAGGCACTTTCAGTGTGGGTGCCTTCTCCACGTGGTTCCTGGTTTCACTGCAGCTCTGAAGAGAATGTTAGCAAAGAGGTAACCGGGACAGTGAAAACAGTGCTCAAAGACAGGGAGAGCAAGCTCTCTCTTGGCACTTTGGATGTGGGACATACAGCGAGATGTTTGCTGCATTTGCGTTTGGCTGTTGGGAGATTTACAGCACAAAGATATCTAGTTGATTTGAAGCAGTTCCGAGACAGTCTAAACATAATCCCCACTTTTCCCTCCTGGCACTTTCCATGTGGGAGATGTAGCAGGATGTAGATTGGTTTTGAGGACAACTCAATGGACAGTGTAGGGAGAAAAGTTCCTGGCTCCTTGAATGCCGTTCCTGGAGACACTGCGATCAATGTGGGAGATATGTCAAGATGTGTGTTGGTAAAGAGGTCACACGGATAATCAGAGCAATTCTCAGAGACACTGAGAACAAGCTCGACAATTCCCTCCTGGCACTTTCCCTGTAGGAGATACCGCAAGACGTTTCTGTATATTGGGCACTGCGCTCTGCAGGGTGTTAGCAGAGACTTTCCCGGGACAGTGAAACCCTATGTCAGAGACACTGAGAAGAAGCCCCAATGTTCCTTCCAGGCACTTTCAGTGTGGGTGCCTTCTCCACGTGGTTCCTGGTTTCACTGCAGCTCTGAGGAGAATGTTAGCAAAGAGGTCATCGGGACAGTGAAAACAGTACTCAAAGACAGGGAGAGCAAGCTCTACATTACTCTCTTAGCACTTTGGATGTGGGACATACAGCGAGATGTTTGCTGCTTTTGCGTTTGGCTGTTGGGAGATTTACAGCACAAAGATATCTAGTTGATTTGAAGCAGTTCCAAGAAAGTCTCTGTATATTGAGCACTGCGCTCTGCAGGGTGTTAGCAGAGACTTTCCCGGGACAGTGAAACCCTATGTCAGAGACACTGAGAAGAAGCCCCAATGTTCCCTCCAGGCACTTTCAGTGTGGGTGCCTTCTCCACGTGGTTCCTGGTTTCACTGCAGCTCTGAAGAGAATGTTAGCAAAGAGGTAACCGGGACAGTGAAAACAGTGCTCAAAGACAGGGAGAGCAAGCTCTCTCTTGGCACTTTGGATGTGGGACATACAGCGAGATGTTTGCTGCATTTGCGTTTGGCTGTTGGGAGATTTACAGCACAAAGATATCTAGTTGATTTGAAGCAGTTCCGAGACAGTCTAAACATAATCCCCACTTTTCCCTCCTGGCACTTTCCATGTGGGAGATGTAGCAGGATGTAGATTGGTTTTGAGGACAACTCAATGGACAGTGTAGGGAGAAAAGTTCCTGGCTCCTTGAATGCCGTTCCTGGAGACACTGCGATCAATGTGGGAGATATGTCAAGATGTGTGTTGGTTTTGAGGACGGCTCTCTGGAGAGTCTTAGCAAAGAGGTCACACGGATAATCAGAGCAATTCTCAGAGACACTGAGAACAAGCTCGACAATTCCCTCCTGGCACTTTCCCTGTAGGAGATACCGCAAGACGTTTCTGTATATTGGGCACTGCGCTCTACAGGGTGTTAGCAGAGACTTTCCCGGGACAGTGAAACCCTATGGTCAGAGACACTGAGAAGAAGCCCCAATGTTCCCTCCAGGCACTTTCAGTGTGGGTGCCTTCTCCACGTGGTTCCTGGTTTCACTGCAGCTCTGAAGAGAATGTTAGCAAAGAGGTCATCGGGACAGTGAAAACAGTACTCAAAGACAGGGAGAGCAAGCTCTACATTACTCTCTTAGCACTTTGGATGTGGGACATACAGCGAGATGTTTGCTGCTTTTGCGTTTGGCTGTTGGGAGATTTACAGCACAAAGATATCTAGTTGATTTGAAGCAGTTCCAAGAAAGTCTCTGTATATTGAGCACTGCGCTCCGCAGGGTGTTAGCAGAGACTTTCCCGGGACAGTGAAACCCTATGTCAGAGACACTGAGAAGAAGCCCCAATGTTCCCTCCAGGCACTTTCAGTGTGGGTGCCTTCTCCACGTGGTTCCTGGTTTCACTGCAGCTCTGAAGAGAATGTTAGCAAAGAGGTAACCGGGACAGTGAAAACAGTGCTCAAAGACAGGGAGAGCAAGCTCTCTCTTGGCACTTTGGATGTGGGACATACAGCGAGATGTTTGCTGCATTTGCGTTTGGCTGTTGGGAGATTTACAGCACAAAGATATCTAGTTGATTTGAAGCAGTTCCGAGAAAGTCGAAACATAATCCCCACTTTTCCCTCCTGGCACTTTCCATGTGGGAGATGTAGCAGGATGTAGATTGGTTTTGAGGACAACTCAATGGACAGTGTAGGGAGAAAAGTTCCTGGCTCCTTGAATGCCGTTCCTGGAGACACTGCGATCAATGTGGGAGATATGTCAAGATGTGTGTTGGTTTTGAGGACGGCTCTCTGGAGAGTCTTAGCAAAGAGGTCACACGGATAATCAGAGCAATTCTCAGAGACACTGAGAACAAGCTCGACAATTCCCTCCTGGCACTTTCCCTGTAGGAGATACCGCAAGACGTTTCTGTATATTGGGCACTGCGCTCTACAGGGTGTTAGCAGAGACTTTCCCGGGACAGTGAAACCCTATGGTCAGAGACACTGAGAAGAAGCCCCAATGTTCCCTCCAGGCACTTTCAGTGTGGGTGCCTTCTCCACGTGGTTCCTGGTTTCACTGCAGCTCTGAGGAGAATGTTAGCAAAGAGGTCATCGGGACAGTGAAAACAGTACTCAAAGACAGGGAGAGCAAGCTCTACATTACTCTCTTAGCACTTTGGATGTGGGACATACAGCGAGATGTTTGCTGCTTTTGCGTTTGGCTGTTGGGAGATTTACAGCACAAAGGTATCTAGTTGATTTGAAGCAGTTCCAAGAAAGTCTCTGTATATTGAGCACTGCGCTCTGCAGGGTGTTAGCAGAGACTTTCCCGGGACAGTGAAACCCTATGTCAGAGACACTGAGAAGAAGCCCCAATGTTCCCTCCAGGCACTTTCAGTGTGGGTGCCTTCTCCACGTGGTTCCTGGTTTCACTGCAGCTCTGAAGAGAATGTTAGCAAAGAGGTAACCGGGACAGTGAAAACAGTGCTCAAAGACAGGGAGAGCAAGCTCTCTCTTGGCACTTTGGATGTGGGACATACAGCGAGATGTTTGCTGCATTTGCGTTTGGCTGTTGGGAGATTTACAGCACAAAGATATCTAGTTGATTTGAAGCAGTTCCGAGAAAGTCTAAACATAATCCCCACTTTTCCCTCCTGGCACTTTCCATGTGGGAGATGTAGCAGGATGTAGATTGGTTTTGAGGACAACTCAATGGACAGTGTAGGGAGAAAAGTTCCTGGCTCCTTGAATGCCGTTCCTGGAGACACTGCGATCAATGTGGGAGATATGTCAAGATGTGTGTTGGTAAAGAGGTCACACGGATAATCAGAGCAATTCTCAGAGACACTGAGAACAAGCTCGACAATTCCCTCCTGGCACTTTCCCTGTAGGAGATACCGCAAGACGTTTCTGTATATTGGGCACTGCGCTCTGCAGGGTGTTAGCAGAGACTTTCCCGGGACAGTGAAACCCTATGTCAGAGACACTGAGAAGAAGCCCCAATGTTCCCTCCAGGCACTTTCAGTGTGGGTGCCTTCTCCACGTGGTTCCTGGTTTCACTGCAGCTCTGAAGAGAATGTTAGCAAAGAGGTAACCGGGACAGTGAAAACAGTGCTCAAAGACAGGGAGAGCAAGCTCTCTCTTGGCACTTTGGATGTGGGACATACAGCGAGATGTTTGCTGCATTTGCGTTTGGCTGTTGGGAGATTTACAGCACAAAGATATCTAGTTGATTTGAAGCAGTTCCGAGAAAGTCTAAACATAATCCCCACTTTTCCCTCCTGGCACTTTCCATGTGGGAGATGTAGCAGGATGTAGATTGGTTTTGAGGACAACTAAATGGACAGTGTAGGGAGAAAAGTTCCTGGCTCCTTGAATGCCGTTCCTGCAGACACTGCGATCAATGTGGGAGATATGTCAAGATGTGTGTTGGTAAAGAGGTCACACGGATAATCAGAGCAATTCTCAGAGACACTGAGAACAAGCTCGACAATTCCCTCCTGGCACTTTCCCTGTAGGAGATACCGCAAGACGTTTCTGTATATTGGGCACTGCGCTCTGCAGGGTGTTAGCAGAGACTTTCCCGGGACAGTGAAACCCTATGTCAGAGACACTGAGAAGAAGCCCCAATGTTCCTTCCAGGCACTTTCAGTGTGGGTGCCTTCTCCACGTGGTTCCTGGTTTCACTGCAGCTCTGAGGAGAATGTTAGCAAAGAGCTCATCGGGACAGTGAAAACAGTACTCAAAGACAGGGAGAGCAAGCTCTACATTACTCTCTTAGCACTTTGGATGTGGGACATACAGCGAGATGTTTGCTGCTTTTGCGTTTGGCTGTTGGGAGATTTACAGCACAAAGATATCTAGTTGATTTGAAGCAGTTCCAAGAAAGTCTCTGTATATTGAGCACTGCGCTCTGCAGGGTGTTAGCAGAGACTTTCCCGGGACAGTGAAACCCTATGTCAGAGACACTGAGAAGAAGCCCCAATGTTCCCTCCAGGCACTTTCAGTGTGGGTGCCTTCTCCACGTGGTTCCTGGTTTCACTGCAGCTCTGAAGAGAATGTTAGCAAAGAGGTAACCGGGACAGTGAAAACAGTGCTCAAAGACAGGGAGAGCAAGCTCTCTCTTGGCACTTTGGATGTGGGACATACAGCGAGATGTTTGCTGCATTTGCGTTTGGCTGTTGGGAGATTTACAGCACAAAGATATCTAGTTGATTTGAAGCAGTTCCGAGAAAGTCTAAACATAATCCCCACTTTTCCCTCCTGGCACTTTCCATGTGGGAGATGTAGCAGGATGTAGATTGGTTTTGAGGACAACTCAATGGACAGTGTAGGGAGAAAAGTTCCTGGCTCCTTGAATGCCGTTCCTGGAGACACTGCGATCAATGTGGGAGATATGTCAAGATGTGTGTTGGTTTTGAGGACGGCTCTCTGGAGAGTCTTAGCAAAGAGGTCACACGGATAATCAGAGCAATTCTCAGAGACACTGAGAACAAGCTCGACAATTCCCTCCTGGCACTTTCCCTGTAGGAGATACCGCAAGACGTTTCTGTATATTGGGCACTGCGCTCTACAGGGTGTTAGCAGAGACTTTCCCGGGACAGTGAAACCCTATGTCAGAGACACTGAGAAGAAGCCCCAATGTTCCTTCCAGGCACTTTCAGTGTGGGTGCCTTCTCCACGTGGTTCCTGGTTTCACTGCAGCTCTGAGGAGAATGTTAGCAAAGAGGTCATCGGGACAGTGAAAACAGTACTCAAAGACAGGGAGAGCAAGCTCTACATTACTCTCTTAGCACTTTGGATGTGGGACATACAGCGAGATGTTTGCTGCTTTTGCGTTTGGCTGTTGGGAGATTTACAGCACAAAGATATCTAGTTGATTTGAAGCAGTTCCAAGAAAGTCTCTGTATATTGAGCACTGCGCTCTGCAGGGTGTTAGCAGAGACTTTCCCGGGACAGTGAAACCCTATGTCAGAGACACTGAGAAGAAGCCCCAATGTTCCCTCCAGGCACTTTCAGTGTGGGTGCCTTCTCCACGTGGTTCCTGGTTTCACTGCAGCTCTGAAGAGAATGTTAGCAAAGAGGTAACCGGGACAGTGAAAACAGTGCTCAAAGACAGGGAGTGCAAGCTCTCTCTTGGCACTTTGGATGTGGGACATACAGCGAGATGTTTGCTGCATTTGCGTTTGGCTGTTGGGAGATTTACAGCACAAAGATATCTAGTTGATTTGAAGCAGTTCCGAGAAAGTCTAAACATAATCCCCACTTTTCCCTCCTGGCACTTTCCATGTGGGAGATGTAGCAGGATGTAGATTGGTTTTGAGGACAACTCAATGGACAGTGTAGGGAGAAAAGTTCCTGGCTCCTTGAATGCCGTTCCTGGAGACACTGCGATCAATGTGGGAGATATGTCAAGATGTGTGTTGGTTTTGAGGACGGCTCTCTGGAGAGTCTTAGCAAAGAGGTCACACGGATAATCAGAGCAATTCTCAGAGACACTGAGAACAAGCTCGACAATTCCCTCCTGGCACTTTCCCTGTAGGAGATACCGCAAGACGTTTCTGTATATTGGGCACTGCGCTCTACAGGGTGTTAGCAGAGACTTTCCCGGGACAGTGAAACCCTATGGTCAGAGACACTGAGAAGAAGCCCCAATGTTCCCTCCAGGCACTTTCAGTGTGGGTGCCTTCTCCACGTGGTTCCTGGTTTCACTGCAGCTCTGAAGAGAATGTTAGCAAAGAGGTCATCGGGACAGTGAAAACAGTACTCAAAGACAGGGAGAGCAAGCTCTACATTACTCTCTTAGCACTTTGGATGTGGGACATACAGCGAGATGTTTGCTGCTTTTGCGTTTGGCTGTTGGGAGATTTACAGCACAAAGATATCTAGTTGATTTGAAGCAGTTCCAAGAAAGTCTCTGTATATTGAGCACTGCGCTCTGCAGGGTGTTAGCAGAGACTTTCCCGGGAGAGTGAAACCCTATGTCAGAGACACTGAGAAGAAGCCCCAATGTTCCCTCCAGGCACTTTCAGTGTGGGTGCCTTCTCCACGTGGTTCCTGGTTTCACTGCAGCTCTGAGGAGAATGTTAGCAAAGAGGTCATCGGGACAGTGAAAACAGTACTCAAAGACAGGGAGAGCAAGCTCTACATTACTCTCTTAGCACTTTGGATGTGGGACATACAGCGAGATGTTTGCTGCTTTTGCGTTTGGCTGTTGGGAGATTTACAGCACAAAGATATCTAGTTGATTTGAAGCAGTTCCAAGAAAGTCTCTGTATATTGAGCACTGCGCTCTGCAGGGTGTTAGCAGAGACTTTCCCGGGACAGTGAAACCTTATGTCAGAGACACTGAGAAGAAGCCCCAATGTTCCCTCCAGGCACTTTCAGTGTGGGTGCCTTCTCCACGTGGTTCCTGGTTTCACTGCAGCTCTGAAGAGAATGTTAGCAA
Source organism: Chroicocephalus ridibundus (assembly GCF_963924245.1). NCBI lineage: Eukaryota > Metazoa > Chordata > Aves > Charadriiformes > Laridae > Chroicocephalus > Chroicocephalus ridibundus. The sequence goes on from NW_026961201.1 coordinate 116,792, forward strand.
AGAGGTAACCGGGACAGTGAAAACAGTGCTCAAAGACAGGGAGAGCAAGCTCTCTCTTGGCACTTTGGATGTGGGACATACAGCGAGATGTTTGCTGCATTTGCGTTTGGCTGTTGGGAGATTTACAGCACAAAGATATCTAGTTGATTTGAAGCAGTTCCGAGAAAGTCGAAACATAATCCCCACTTTTCCCTCCTGGCACTTTCCATGTGGGAGATGTAGCAGGATGTAGATTGGTTTTGAGGACAACTCAATGGACAGTGTAGGGAGAAAAGTTCCTGGCTCCTTGAATGCCGTTCCTGGAGACACTGCGATCAATGTGGGAGATATGTCAAGATGTGTGTTGGTAAAGAGGTCACACGGATAATCAGAGCAATTCTCAGAGACACTGAGAACAAGCTCGACAATTCCCTCCCGGCACTTTCCCTGTAGGAGATACCGCAAGACGTTTCTGTATATTGGGCACTGCGCTCTGCAGGGTGTTAGCAGAGACTTTCCCGGGACAGTGAAACCCTATGTCAGAGACACTGAGAAGAAGCCCCAATGTTCCCTCCAGGCACTTTCAGTGTGGGTGCCTTCTCCACGTGGTTCCTGGTTTCACTGCAGCTCTGAAGAGAATGTTAGCAAAGAGGTAACCGGGACAGTGAAAACAGCGCTCAAAGACAGGGAGAGCAAGCTCTCTCTTGGCACTTTGGATGTGGGACATACAGCGAGATGTTTGCTGCATTTGCGTTTGGCTGTTGGGAGATTTACAGCACAAAGATATCTAGTTGATTTGAAGCAGTTCCGAGAAAGTCTAAACATAATCCCCACTTTTCCCTCCTGGCACTTTCCATGTGGGAGATGTAGCAGGATGTAGATTGGTTTTGAGGACAACTCAATGGACAGTGTAGGGAGAAAAGTTCCTGGCTCCTTGAATGCCGTTCCTGGAGACACTGCGATCAATGTGGGAGATATGTCAAGATGTGTGTTGGTAAAGAGGTCACACGGATAATCAGAGCAATTCTCAGAGACACTGAGAACAAGCTCGACAATTCCCTCCTGGCACTTTCCCTGTAGGAGATACCGCAAGACGTTTCTGTATATTGGGCACTGCGCTCTGCAGGGTGTTAGCAGAGACTTTCCCGGGACAGTGAAACCCTATGTCAGAGACACTGAGAAGAAGCCCCAATGTTCCTTCCAGGCACTTTCAGTGTGGGTGCCTTCTCCACGTGGTTCCTGGTTTCACTGCAGCTCTGAAGAGAATGTTAGCAAAGAGGTCATCGGGACAGTGAAAACAGTACTCAAAGACAGGGAGAGCAAGCTCTACATTACTCTCTTAGCACTTTGGATGTGGGACATACAGCGAGATGTTTGCTGCATTTGCGTTTGGCTGTTGGGAGATTTACAGCACAAAGATATCTAGTTGATTTGAAGCAGTTCCAAGAAAGTCTCTGTATATTGAGCACTGCGCTCTGCAGGGTGTTAGCAGAGACTTTCCCGGGAGAGTGAAACCCTATGTCAGAGACACTGAGAAGAAGCCCCAATGTTCCCTCCAGGCACTTTCAGTGTGGGTGCCTTCTCCACGTGGTTCCTGGTTTCACTGCAGCTCTGAAGAGAATGTTAGCAAAGAGGTAACCGGGACAGTGAAAACAGTGCTCAAAGACAGGGAGAGCAAGCTCTCTCTTGGCACTTTGGATGTGGGACATACAGCGAGATGTTTGCTGCATTTGCGTTTGGCTGTTGGGAGATTTACAGCACAAAGATATCTAGTTGATTTGAAGCAGTTCCGAGAAAGTCTAAACATAATCCCCACTTTTCCCTCCTGGCACTTTCCATGTGGGAGATGTAGCAGGATGTAGATTGGTTTTGAGGACAACTCAATGGACAGTGTAGGGAGAAAAGTTCCTGGCTCCTTGAATGCCGTTCCTGGAGACACTGCGATCAATGTGGGAGATATGTCAAGATGTGTGTTGGTAAAGAGGTCACACGGATAATCAGAGCAATTCTCAGAGACACTGAGAACAAGCTCGACAATTCCCTCCTGGCACTTTCCCTGTAGGAGATACCGCAAGACGTTTCTGTATATTGGGCACTGCGCTCTACAGGGTGTTAGCAGAGACTTTCCCGGGACAGTGAAACCCTATGGTCAGAGACACTGAGAAGAAGCCCCAATGTTCCCTCCAGGCACTTTCAGTGTGGGTGCCTTCTCCACGTGGTTCCTGGTTTCACTGCAGCTCTGAAGAGAATGTTAGCAAAGAGGTCATCGGGACAGTGAAAACAGTACTCAAAGACAGGGAGAGCAAGCTCTACATTACTCTCTTAGCACTTTGGATGTGGGACATACAGCGAGATGTTTGCTGCTTTTGCGTTTGGCTGTTGGGAGATTTACAGCACAAAGATATCTAGTTGATTTGAAGCAGTTCCAAGAAAGTCTCTGTATATTGAGCACTGCGCTCTGCAGGGTGTTAGCAGAGACTTTCCCGGGACAGTGAAACCCTATGTCAGAGACACTGAGAAGAAGCCCCAATGTTCCCTCCAGGCACTTTCAGTGTGGGTGCCTTCTCCACGTGGTTCCTGGTTTCACTGCAGCTCTGAAGAGAATGTTAGCAAAGAGGTAACCGGGACAGTGAAAACAGTGCTCAAAGACAGGGAGAGCAAGCTCTCTCTTGGCACTTTGGATGTGGGACATACAGCGAGATGTTTGCTGCATTTGCGTTTGGCTGTTGGGAGATTTACAGCACAAAGATATCTAGTTGATTTGAAGCAGTTCCGAGAAAGTCTAAACATAATCCCCACTTTTCCCTCCTGGCACTTTCCATGTGGGAGATGTAGCAGGATGTAGATTGGTTTTGAGGACAACTCAATGGACAGTGTAGGGAGAAAAGTTCCTGGCTCCTTGAATGCCGTTCCTGGAGACACTGCGATCAATGTGGGAGATATGTCAAGATGTGTGTTGGTAAAGAGGTCACACGGATAATCAGAGCAATTCTCAGAGACACTGAGAACAAGCTCGACAATTCCCTCCTGGCACTTTCCCTGTAGGAGATACCGCAAGACGTTTCTGTATATTGGGCACTGCGCTCTACAGGGTGTTAGCAGAGACTTTCCCGGGACAGTGAAACCCTATGGTCAGAGACACTGAGAAGAAGCCCCAATGTTCCCTCCAGGCACTTTCAGTGTGGGTGCCTTCTCCACGTGGTTCCTGGTTTCACTGCAGCTCTGAAGAGAATGTTAGCAAAGAGGTCATCGGGACAGTGAAAACAGTACTCAAAGACAGGGAGAGCAAGCTCTACATTACTCTCTTAGCACTTTGGATGTGGGACATACAGCGAGATGTTTGCTGCTTTTGCGTTTGGCTGTTGGGAGATTTACAGCACAAAGATATCTAGTTGATTTGAAGCAGTTCCGAGAAAGTCTAAACATAATCCCCACTTTTCCCTCCTGGCACTTTCCATGTGGGAGATGTAGCAGGATGTAGATTGGTTTTGAGGACAACTCAATGGACAGTGTAGGGAGAAAAGTTCCTGGCTCCTTGAATGCCGTTCCTGGAGACACTGCGATCAATGTGGGAGATATGTCAAGATGTGTGTTGGTAAAGAGGTCACACGGATAATCAGAGCAATTCTCAGAGACACTGAGAACAAGCTCGACAATTCCCTCCTGGCACTTTCCCTGTAGGAGATACCGCAAGACGTTTCTGTATATTGGGCACTGCGCTCTGCAGGGTGTTAGCAGAGACTTTCCCGGGACAGTGAAACCCTATGTCAGAGACACTGAGAAGAAGCCCCAATGTTCCTTCCAGGCACTTTCAGTGTGGGTGCCTTCTCCACGTGGTTCCTGGTTTCACTGCAGCTCTGAAGAGAATGTTAGCAAAGAGCTCATCGGGACAGTGAAAACAGTACTCAAAGACAGGGAGAGCAAGCTCTACATTACTCTCTTAGCACTTTGGATGTGGGACATACAGCGAGATGTTTGCTGCTTTTGCGTTTGGCTGTTGGGAGATTTACAGCACAAAGATATCTAGTTGATTTGAAGCAGTTCCAAGAAAGTCTCTGTATATTGAGCACTGCGCTCTGCAGGGTGTTAGCAGAGACTTTCCCGGGACAGTGAAACCCTATGTCAGAGACACTGAGAAGAAGCCCCAATGTTCCCTCCAGGCACTTTCAGTGTGGGTGCCTTCTCCACGTGGTTCCTGGTTTCACTGCAGCTCTGAAGAGAATGTTAGCAAAGAGGTAACCGGGACAGTGAAAACAGTGCTCAAAGACAGGGAGAGCAAGCTCTCTCTTGGCACTTTGGATGTGGGACATACAGCGAGATGTTTGCTGCATTTGCGTTTGGCTGTTGGGAGATTTACAGCACAAAGATATCTAGTTGATTTGAAGCAGTTCCGAGAAAGTCTAAACATAATCCCCACTTTTCCCTCCTGGCACTTTCCATGTGGGAGATGTAGCAGGATGTAGATTGGTTTTGAGGACAACTCAATGGACAGTGTAGGGAGAAAAGTTCCTGGCTCCTTGAATGCCGTTCCTGGAGACACTGCGATCAATGTGGGAGATATGTCAAGATGTGTGTTGGTAAAGAGGTCACACGGATAATCAGAGCAATTCTCAGAGACACTGAGAACAAGCTCGACAATTCCCTCCTGGCACTTTCCCTGTAGGAGATACCGCAAGACGTTTCTGTATATTGGGCACTGCGCTCTGCAGGGTGTTAGCAGAGACTTTCCCGGGACAGTGAAACCCTATGTCAGAGACACTGAGAAGAAGCCCCAATGTTCCCTCCAGGCACTTTCAGTGTGGGTGCCTTCTCCACATGGTTCCTGGTTTCACTGCAGCTCTGAGGAGAATGTTAGCAAAGATCATCGGGACAGTGAAAACAGTACTCAAAGACAGGGAGAGCAAGCTCTACATTACTCTCTTAGCACTTTGGATGTGGGACATACAGCGAGATGTTTGCTGCATTTGCGTTTGGCTGTTGGGAGATTTACAGCACAAAGATATCTAGTTGATTTGAAGCAGTTCCAAGAAAGTCTCTGTATATTGAGCACTGCGCTCTGCAGGGTGTTAGCAGAGACTTTCCCGGGACAGTGAAACCCTATGGTCAGAGACACTGAGAAGAAGCCCCAATGTTCCCTCCAGGCACTTTCAGTGTGGGTGCCTTCTCCACGTGGTTCCTGGTTTCACTGCAGCTCTGAAGAGAATGTTAGCAAAGAGGTAACCGGGACAGTGAAAACAGTGCTCAAAGACAGGGAGAGCAAGCTCTCTCTTGGCACTTTGGATGTGGGACATACAGCGAGATGTTTGCTGCATTTGCGTTTGGCTGTTGGGAGATTTACAGCACAAAGATATCTAGTTGATTTGAAGCAGTTCCGAGAAAGTCTAAACATAATCCCCACTTTTCCCTCCTGGCACTTTCCATGTGGGAGATGTAGCAGGATGTAGATTGGTTTTGAGGACAACTCAATGGACAGTGTAGGGAGAAAAGTTCCTGGCTCCTTGAATGCCGTTCCTGGAGACACTGCGATCAATGTGGGAGATATGTCAAGATGTGTGTTGGTAAAGAGGTCACACGGATAATCAGAGCAATTCTCAGAGACACTGAGAACAAGCTCGACAATTCCCTCCTGGCACTTTCCCTGTAGGAGATACCGCAAGACGTTTCTGTATATTGGGCACTGCGCTCTGCAGGGTGTTAGCAGAGACTTTCCCGGGACAGTGAAACCCTATGTCAGAGACACTGAGAAGAAGCCCCAATGTTCCCTCCAGGCACTTTCAGTGTGGGTGCCTTCTCCACGTGGTTCCTGGTTTCACTGCAGCTCTGAAGAGAATGTTAGCAAAGAGGTAACCGGGACAGTGAAAACAGTGCTCAAAGACAGGGAGAGCAAGCTCTCTCTTGGCACTTTGGATGTGGGACATACAGCGAGATGTTTGCTGCATTTGCGTTTGGCTGTTGGGAGATTTACAGCACAAAGATATCTAGTTGATTTGAAGCAGTTCCGAGAAAGTCTAAACATAATCCCCACTTTTCCCTCCTGGCACTTTCCATGTGGGAGATGTAGCAGGATGTAGATTGGTTTTGAGGACAACTCAATGGACAGTGTAGGGAGAAAAGTTCCTGGCTCCTTGAATGCCGTTCCTGGAGACACTGCGATCAATGTGGGAGATATGTCAAGATGTGTGTTGGTAAAGAGGTCACACGGATAATCAGAGCAATTCTCAGAGACACTGAGAACAAGCTCGACAATTCCCTCCTGGCACTTTCCCTGTAGGAGATACCGCAAGACGTTTCTGTATATTGGGCACTGCGCTCTGCAGGGTGTTAGCAGAGACTTTCCCGGGACAGTGAAACCCTATGTCAGAGACACTGAGAAGAAGCCCCAATGTTCCTTCCAGGCACTTTCAGTGTGGGTGCCTTCTCCACGTGGTTCCTGGTTTCACTGCAGCTCTGAGGAGAATGTTAGCAAAGAGGTCATCGGGACAGTGAAAACAGTACTCAAAGACAGGGAGAGCAAGCTCTACATTACTCTCTTAGCACTTTGGATGTGGGACATACAGCGAGATGTTTGCTGCTTTTGCGTTTGGCTATTGGGAGATTTACAGCACAAAGATATCTAGTTGATTTGAAGCAGTTCCAAGAAAGTCTCTGTATATTGAGCACTGCGCTCTGCAGGGTGTTAGCAGAGACTTTCCCGGGACAGTGAAACCCTATGTCAGAGACACTGAGAAGAAGCCCCAATGTTCCCTCCAGGCACTTTCAGTGTGGGTGCCTTCTCCACGTGGTTCCTGGTTTCACTGCAGCTCTGAAGAGAATGTTAGCAAAGAGGTAACCGGGACAGTGAAAACAGTACTCAAAGACAGGGAGAGCAAGCTCTACATTACTCTCTTAGCACTTTGGATGTGGGACATACAGCGAGATGTTTGCTGCTTTTGCGTTTGGCTGTTGGGAGATTTACAGCACAAAGATATCTAGTTGATTTGAAGCAGTTCCAAGAAAGTCTCTGTATATTGAGCACTGCGCTCTGCAGGGTGTTAGCAGAGACTTTCCCGGGACAGTGAAACCCTATGTCAGAGACACTGAGAAGAAGCCCCAATGTTCCCTCCAGGCACTTTCAGTGTGGGTGCCTTCTCCACGTGGTTCCTGGTTTCACTGCAGCTCTGAAGAGAATGTTAGCAAAGAGGTAACCGGGACAGTGAAAACAGTGCTCAAAGACAGGGAGAGCAAGCTCTCTCTTGGCACTTTGGATGTGGGACATACAGCGAGATGTTTGCTGCATTTGCGTTTGGCTGTTGGGAGATTTACAGCACAAAGATATCTAGTTGATTTGAAGCAGTTCCGAGAAAGTCTAAACATAATCCCCACTTTTCCCTCCTGGCACTTTCCATGTGGGAGATGTAGCAGGATGTAGATTGGTTTTGAGGACAACTCAATGGACAGTGTAGGGAGAAAAGTTCCTGGCTCCTTGAATGCCGTTCCTGGAGACACTGCGATCAATGTGGGAGATATGTCAAGATGTGTGTTGGTTAAGAGGTCACACGGATAATCAGAGCAATTCTCAGAGACACTGAGAACAAGCTCGACAATTCCCTCCTGGCACTTTCCCTGTAGGAGATACCGCAAGACGTTTCTGTATATTGGGCACTGCGCTCTGCAGGGTGTTATCAGAGACTTTCCCGGGACAGTGAAACCCTATGTCAGAGACACTGAGAAGAAGCCCCAATGTTCCCTCCAGGCACTTTCAGTGTGGGTGCCTTCTCCACGTGGTTCCTGGTTTCACTGCAGCTCTGAAGAGAATGTTAGCAAAGAGGTAACCGGGACAGTGAAAACAGTGCTCAAAGACAGGGAGAGCAAGCTCTCTCTTGGCACTTTGGATGTGGGACATACAGCGAGATGTTTGCTGCATTTGCGTTTGGCTGTTGGGAGATTTACAGCACAAAGATATCTAGTTGATTTGAAGCAGTTCCGAGAAAGTCTAAACATAATCCCCACTTTTCCCTCCTGGCACTTTCCATGTGGGAGATGTAGCAGGATGTAGATTGGTTTTGAGGACAACTCAATGGACAGTGTAGGGAGAAAAGTTCCTGGCTCCTTGAATGCCGTTCCTGGAGACACTGCGATCAATGTGGGAGATATGTCAAGATGTGTGTTGGTAAAGAGGTCACACGGATAATCAGAGCAATTCTCAGAGACACTGAGAACAAGCTCGACAATTCCCTCATGGCACTTTCCCTGTAGGAGATACCGCAAGACGTTTCTGTATATTGGGCACTGCGCTCTGCAGGGTGTTAGCAGAGACTTTCCCGGGACAGTGAAACCCTATGGTCAGAGACACTGAGAAGAAGCCCCAATGTTCCTTCCAGGCACTTTCAGTGTGGGTGCCTTCTCCACGTGGTTCCTGGTTTCACTGCAGCTCTGAAGAGAATGTTAGCAAAGAGGTCATCGGGACAGTGAAAACAGTACTCAAAGACAGGGAGAGCAAGCTCTACATTACTCTCTTAGCACTTTGGATGTGGGACATACAGCGAGATGTTTGCTGCTTTTGCGTTTGGCTGTTGGGAGATTTACAGCACAAAGATATCTAGTTGATTTGAAGCAGTTCCAAGAAAGTCTCTGTATATTGAGCACTGCGCTCTGCAGGGTGTTAGCAGAGACGTTCCCGGGACAGTGAAACCCTATGTCAGAGACACTGAGAAGAAGCCCCAATGTTCCTTCCAGGCACTTTCAGTGTGGGTGCCTTCTCCACGTGGTTCCTGGTTTCACTGCAGCTCTGAAGAGAATGTTAGCAAAGAGGTCATCGGGACAGTGAAAACAGTGCTCAAAGACAGGGAGAGCAAGCTCTCTCTTGGCACTTTGGATGTGGGACATACAGCGAGATGTTTGCTGCATTTGCGTTTGGCTGTTGGGAGATTTACAGCACAAAGATATCTAGTTGATTTGAAGCAGTTCCGAGAAAGTCTAAACATAATCCCCACTTTTCCCTCCTGGCACTTTCCATGTGGGAGATGTAGCAGGATGTAGATTGGTTTTGAGGACAACTCAATGGACAGTGTAGGGAGAAAAGTTCCTGGCTCCTTGAATGCTGTTCCTGGAGACACTGCGATCAAGGTGGGAGATATGTCAAGATGTGTGTTGGTAAAGAGGTCACACGGATAATCAGAGCAATTCTCAGAGACACTGAGAACAAGCTCGACAATTCCCTCCTGGCACTTTCCCTGTAGGAGATACCGCAAGACGTTTCTGTATATTGGGCACTGCGCTCTACAGGGTGTTAGCAGAGACTTTCCCGGGACAGTGAAACCCTATGTCAGAGACACTGAGAAGAAGCCCCAATGTTCCTTCCAGGCACTTTCAGTGTGGGTGCCTTCTCCACGTGGTTCCTGGTTTCACTGCAGCTCTGAAGAGAATGTTAGCAAAGAGGTCATCGGGACAGTGAAAACAGTACTCAAAGACAGGGAGAGCAAGCTCTACATTACTCTCTTAGCACTTTGGATGTGGGACATACAGCGAGATGTTTGCTGCTTTTGCGTTTGGCTGTTGGGAGATTTACAGCACAAAGATATCTAGTTGATTTGAAGCAGTTCCAAGAAAGTCTCTGTATATTGAGCACTGCGCTCTGCAGGGTGTTAGCAGAGACTTTCCCGGGACAGTGAAACCCTATGTCAGAGACACTGAGAAGAAGCCCCAATGTTCCTTCCAGGCACTTTCAGTGTGGGTGCCTTCTCCACGTGGTTCCTGGTTTCACTGCAGCTCTGAAGAGAATGTTAGCAAAGAGGTCATCGGGACAGTGAAAACAGTGCTCAAAGACAGGGAGAGCAAGCTCTCTCTTGGCACTTTGGATGTGGGACATACAGCGAGATGTTTGCTGCATTTGCGTTTGGCTGTTGGGAGATTTACAGCACAAAGATATCTAGTTGATTTGAAGCAGTTCCGAGAAAGTCTAAACATAATCCCCACTTTTCCCTCCTGGCACTTTCCATGTGGGAGATGTAGCAGGATGTAGATTGGTTTTGAGGACAACTCAATGGACAGTGTAGGGAGAAAAGTTCCTGGCTCCTTGAATGCCGTTCCTGGAGACACTGCGATCAATGTGGGAGATATGTCAAGATGTGTGTTGGTTTTGAGGACGGCTCTCTGGAGAGTCTTAGCAAAGAGGTCACACGGATAATCAGAGCAATTCTCAGAGACACTGAGAACAAGCTCGACAATTCCCTCCTGGCACTTTCCCTGTAGGAGATACCGCAAGACGTTTCTGTATATTGGGCACTGCGCTCTACAGGGTGTTAGCAGAGACTTTCCCGGGACAGTGAAACCCTATGGTCAGAGACACTGAGAAGAAGCCCCAATGTTCCCTCCAGGCACTTTCAGTGTGGGTGCCTTCTCCACGTGGTTCCTGGTTTCACTGCAGCTCTGAAGAGAATGTTAGCAAAGAGCTCATCGGGACAGTGAAAACAGTACTCAAAGACAGGGAGAGCAAGCTCTACATTACTCTCTTAGCACTTTGGATGTGGGACATACAGCGAGATGTTTGCTGCTTTTGCGTTTGGCTGTTGGGAGATTTACAGCACAAAGATATCTAGTTGATTTGAAGCAGTTCCAAGAAAGTCTCTGTATATTGAGCACTGCGCTCTGCAGGGTGTTAGCAGAGACTTTCCCGGGACAGTGAAACCCTATGTCAGAGACACTGAGAAGAAGCCCCAATGTTCCCTCCAGGCACTTTCAGTGTGGGTGCCTTCTCCACGTGGTTCCTGGTTTCACTGCAGCTCTGAAGAGAATGTTAGCAAAGAGGTAACCGGGACAGTGAAAACAGTGCTCAAAGACAGGGAGAGCAAGCTCTCTCTTGGCACTTTGGATGTGGGACATACAGCGAGATGTTTGCTGCATTTGCGTTTGGCTGTTGGGAGATTTACAGCACAAAGATATCTAGTTGATTTGAAGCAGTTCCGAGAAAGTCTAAACATAATCCCCACTTTTCCCTCCTGGCACTTTCCATGTGGGAGATGTAGCAGGATGTAGATTGGTTTTGAGGACAACTCAATGGACAGTGTAGGGAGAAAAGTTCCTGGCTCCTTGAATGCCGTTCCTGGAGACACTGCGATCAATGTGGGAGATATGTCAAGATGTGTGTTGGTAAAGAGGTCACACAGATAATCAGAGCAATTCTCAGAGACACTGAGAACAAGCTCGACAATTCCTTCCTGGCACTTTCCCTGTAGGAGATACCGCAAGACGTTTCTGTATATTGGGCACTGCGCTCTGCAGGGTGTTAGCAGAGACTTTCCCGGGACAGTGAAACCCTATGTCAGAGACACTGAGAAGAAGCCCCAATGTTCCCTCCAGGCACTTTCAGTGTGGGTGCCTTCTCCACGTGGTTCCTGGTTTCACTGCAGCTCTGAAGAGAATGTTAGCAAAGAGGTAACCGGGACAGTGAAAACAGTGCTCAAAGACAGGGAGAGCAAGCTCTCTCTTGGCACTTTGGATGTGGGACATACAGCGAGATGTTTGCTGCATTTGCGTTTGGCTGTTGGGAGATTTACAGCACAAAGATATCTAGTTGATTTGAAGCAGTTCCGAGAAAGTCTAAACATAATCCCCACTTTTCCCTCCTGGCACTTTCCATGTGGGAGATGTAGCAGGATGTAGATTGGTTTTGAGGACAACTCAATGGACAGTGTAGGGAGAAAAGTTCCTGGCTCCTTGAATGCCGTTCCTGGAGACACTGCGATCAATGTGGGAGATATGTCAAGATGTGTGTTGGTTTTGAGGACGGCTCTCTGGAGAGTCTTAGCAAAGAGGTCACACGGATAATCAGAGCAATTCTCAGAGACACTGAGAACAAGCTCGACAATTCCCTCCTGGCACTTTCCCTGTAGGAGATACCGCAAGACGTTTCTGTATATTGGGCACTGCGCTCTACAGGGTGTTAGCAGAGACTTTCCCGGGACAGTGAAACCCTATGGTCAGAGACACTGAGAAGAAGCCCCAATGTTCCCTCCAGGCACTTTCAGTGTGGGTGCCTTCTCCACGTGGTTCCTGGTTTCACTGCAGCTCTGAAGAGAATGTTAGCAAAGAGCTCATCGGGACAGTGAAAACAGTACTCAAAGACAGGGAGAGCAAGCTCTACATTACTCTCTTAGCACTTTGGATGTGGGACATACAGCGAGATGTTTGCTGCTTTTGCGTTTGGCTGTTGGGAGATTTACAGCACAAAGATATCTAGTTGATTTGAAGCAGTTCCAAGAAAGTCTCTGTATATTGAGCACTGCGCTCTGCAGGGTGTTAGCAGAGACTTTCCCGGGACAGTGAAACCCTATGTCAGAGACACTGAGAAGAAGCCCCAATGTTCCCTCCAGGCACTTTCAGTGTGGGTGCCTTCTCCACGTGGTTCCTGGTTTCACTGCAGCTCTGAAGAGAATGTTAGCAAAGAGGTAACCGGGACAGTGAAAACAGTGCTCAAAGACAGGGAGAGCAAGCTCTCTCTTGGCACTTTGGATGTGGGACATACAGCGAGATGTTTGCTGCATTTGCGTTTGGCTGTTGGGAGATTTACAGCACAAAGATATCTAGTTGATTTGAAGCAGTTCCGAGAAAGTCTAAACATAATCCCCACTTTTCCCTCCTGGCACTTTCCATGTGGGAGATGTAGCAGGATGTAGATTGGTTTTGAGGACAACTCAATGGACAGTGTAGGGAGAAAAGTTCCTGGCTCCTTGAATGCCGTTCCTGGAGACACTGCGATCAATGTGGGAGATATGTCAAGATGTGTGTTGGTTTTGAGGACGGCTCTCTGGAGAGTCTTAGCAAAGAGGTCACACGGATAATCAGAGCAATTCTCAGAGACACTGAGAACAAGCTCGACAATTCCCTCCTGGCACTTTCCCTGTAGGAGATACCGCAAGACGTTTCTGTATATTGGGCACTGCGCTCTACAGGGTGTTAGCAGAGACTTTCCCGGGACTGTGAAATCCTATGGTCAGAGACACTGAGAAGAAGCCCCAATGTTCCCTCCAGGCACTTTCAGTGTGGGTGCCTTCTCCACGTGGTTCCTGGTTTCACTGCAGCTCTGAAGAGAATGTTAGCAAAGAGCTCATCGGGACAGTGAAAACAGTACTCAAAGACAGGGAGAGCAAGCTCTACATTACTCTCTTAGCACTTTGGATGTGGGACATACAGCGAGATGTTTGCTGCTTTTGCGTTTGGCTGTTGGGAGATTTACAGCACAAAGATATCTAGTTGATTTGAAGCAGTTCCAAGAAAGTCTCTGTATATTGAGCACTGCGCTCTGCAGGGTGTTAGCAGAGACTTTCCCGGGAGAGTGAAACCCTATGTCAGAGACACTGAGAAGAAGCCCCAATGTTCCCTCCAGGCACTTTCAGTGTGGGTGCCTTCTCCACGTGGTTCCTGGTTTCACTGCAGCTCTGAAGAGAATGTTAGCAAAGAGGTAACCGGGACAGTGAAAACAGTGCTCAAAGACAGGGAGAGCAAGCTCTCTCTTGGCACTTTGGATGTGGGACATACAGCGAGATGTTTGCTGCATTTGCGTTTGGCTGTTGGGAGATTTACAGCACAAAGATATCTAGTTGATTTGAAGCAGTTCCGAGAAAGTCTAAACATAATCCCCACTTTTCCCTCCTGGCACTTTCCATGTGGGAGATGTAGCAGGATGTAGATTGGTTTTGAGGACAACTCAATGGACAGTGTAGGGAGAAAAGTTCCTGGCTCCTTGAATGCCGTTCCTGGAGACACTGCGATCAAGGTGGGAGATATGTCAAGATGTGTGTTGGTAAAGAGGTCACACGGATAATCAGAGCAATTCTCAGAGACACTGAGAACAAGCTCGACAATTCCCTCCTGGCACTTTCCCTGTAGGAGATACCGCAAGACGTTTCTGTATATTGGGCACTGCGCTCTACAGGGTGTTAGCAGAGACTTTCCCGGGACAGTGAAACCCTATGGTCAGAGACACTGAGAAGAAGCCCCAATGTTCCTTCCAGGCACTTTCAGTGTGGGTGCCTTCTCCACGTGGTTCCTGGTTTCACTGCAGCTCTGAAGAGAATGTTAGCAAAGAGGTCATCGGGGCAGTGAAAACAGTACTCAAAGACAGGGAGAGCAAGCTCTACATTACTCTCTTAGCACTTTGGATGTGGGACATACAGCGAGATGTTTGCTGCTTTTGCGTTTGGCTGTTGGGAGATTTACAGCACAAAGATATCTAGTTGATTTGAAGCAGTTCCAAGAAAGTCTCTGTATATTGGGCACTGCGCTCTGCAGGGTGTTAGCAGAGACTTTCCCGGGACAGTGAAACCCTATGTCAGAGACACTGAGAAGAAGCCCCAATGTTCCCTCCAGGCACTTTCAGTGTGGGTGCCTTCTCCACGTGGTTCCTGGTTTCACTGCAGCTCTGAAGAGAATGTTAGCAAAGAGGTAACCGGGACAGTGAAAACAGTGCTCAAAGACAGGGAGAGCAAGCTCTCTCTTGGCACTTTGGATGTGGGACATACAGCGAGATGTTTGCTGCATTTGCGTTTGGCTGTTGGGAGATTTACAGCACAAAGATATCTAGTTGATTTGAAGCAGTTCCGAGAAAGTCTAAACATAATCCCCACTTTTCCCTCCTGGCACTTTCCATGTGGGAGATGTAGCAGGATGTAGATTGGTTTTGAGGACAACTCAATGGACAGTGTAGGGAGAAAAGTTCCTGGCTCCTTGAATGCCGTTCCTGGAGACACTGCGATCAATGTGGGAGATATGTCAAGATGTGTGTTGGTTTTGAGGACGGCTCTCTGGAGAGTCTTAGCAAAGAGGTCACACGGATAATCAGAGCAATTCTCAGAGACACTGAGAACAAGCTCGACAATTCCCTCCTGGCACTTTCCCTGTAGGAGATACCGCAAGACGTTTCTGTATATTGGGCACTGCGCTCTGCAGGGTGTTAGCAGAGACTTTCCCGGGACAGTGAAACCCTATGTCAGAGACACTGAGAAGAAGCCCCAATGTTCCCTCCAGGCACTTTCAGTGTGGGTGCCTTCTCCACGTGGTTCCTGGTTTCACTGCAGCTCTGAGGAGAATGTTAGCAAAGAGTTCATCGGGACAGTGAAAACAGTACTCAAAGACAGGGAGAGCAAGCTCTACATTACTCTCTTAGCACTTTGGATGTGGGACATACAGCGAGATGTTTGCTGCTTTTGCGTTTGGCTGTTGGGAGATTTACAGCACAAAGATATCTAGTTGATTTGAAGCAGTTCCAAGAAAGTCTCTGTATATTGAGCACTGCGCTCTGCAGGGTGTTAGCAGAGACTTTCCCGGGACAGTGAAACCCTATGTCAGAGACACTGAGAAGAAGCCCCAATGTTCCCTCCAGGCACTTTCAGTGTGGGTGCCTTCTCCACGTGGTTCCTGGTTTCACTGCAGCTCTGAAGAGAATGTTAGCAAAGAGGTAACCGGGACAGTGAAAACAGTGCTCAAAGACAGGGAGAGCAAGCTCTCTCTTGGCACTTTGGATGTGGGACATACAGCGAGATGTTTGCTGCATTTGCGTTTGGCTGTTGGGAGATTTACAGCACAAAGATATCTAGTTGATTTGAAGCAGTTCCGAGAAAGTCTAAACATAATCCCCACTTTTCCCTCCTGGCACTTTCCATGTGGGAGATGTAGCAGGATGTAGATTGGTTTTGAGGACAACTCAATGGACAGTGTAGGGAGAAAAGTTCCTGGCTCCTTGAATGCCGTTCCTGGAGACACTGCGATCAATGTGGGAGATATGTCAAGATGTGTGTTGGTTTTGAGGACGGCTCTCTGGAGAGTCTTAGCAAAGAGGTCACACGGATAATCAGAGCAATTCTCAGAGACACTGAGAACAAGCTCGACAATTCCCTCCTGGCACTTTCCCTGTAGGAGATACCGCAAGACGTTTCTGTATATTGGGCACTGCGCTCTACAGGGTGTTAGCAGAGACTTTCCCGGGACAGTGAAACCCTATGGTCAGAGACACTGAGAAGAAGCCCCAATGTTCCCTCCAGGCACTTTCAGTGTGGGTGCCTTCTCCACGTGGTTCCTGGTTTCACTGCAGCTCTGAAGAGAATGTTAGCAAAGAGGTCATCGGGACAGTGAAAACAGTACTCAAAGACAGGGAGAGCAAGCTCTACATTACTCTCTTAGCACTTTGGATGTGGGACATACAGCGAGATGTTTGCTGCTTTTGCGTTTGGCTGTTGGGAGATTTACAGCACAAAGATATCTAGTTGATTTGAAGCAGTTCCAAGAAAGTCTCTGTATATTGAGCACTGCGCTCTGCAGGGTGTTAGCAGAGACTTTCCCGGGACAGTGAAACCCTATGTCAGAGACACTGAGAAGAAGCCCCAATGTTCCCTCCAGGCACTTTCAGTGTGGGTGCCTTCTCCACGTGGTTCCTGGTTTCACTGCAGCTCTGAAGAGAATGTTAGCAAAGAGGTAACCGGGACAGTGAAAACAGTGCTCAAAGACAGGGAGAGCAAGCTCTCTCTTGGCACTTTGGATGTGGGACATACAGCGAGATGTTTGCTGCATTTGCGTTTGGCTGTTGGGAGATTTACAGCACAAAGATATCTAGTTGATTTGAAGCAGTTCCGAGAAAGTCTAAACATAATCCCCACTTTTCCCTCCTGGCACTTTCCATGTGGGAGATGTAGCAGGATGTAGATTGGTTTTGAGGACAACTCAATGGACAGTGTAGGGAGAAAAGTTCCTGGCTCCTTGAATGCCGTTCCTGGAGACACTGCGATCAATGTGGGAGATATGTCAAGATGTGCGTTGGTAAAGAGGTCACACGGATAATCAGAGCAATTCTCAGAGACACTGAGAACAAGCTCGACAATTCCCTCCTGGCACTTTCCCTGTAGGAGATACCGCAAGACGTTTCTGTATATTGGGCACTGCGCTCTGCAGGGTGTTAGCAGAGACTTTCCCGGGACAGTGAAACCCTATGTCAGAGACACTGAGAAGAAGCCCCAATGTTCCCTCCAGGCACTTTCAGTGTGGGTGCCTTCTCCACGTGGTTCCTGGTTTCACTGCAGCTCTGAAGAGAATGTTAGCAAAGAGGTAACCGGGACAGTGAAAACAGTGCTCAAAGACAGGGAGAGCAAGCTCTCTCTTGGCACTTTGGATGTGGGACATACAGCGAGATGTTTGCTGCATTTGCGTTTGGCTGTTGGGAGATTTACAGCACAAAGATATCTAGTTGATTTGAAGCAGTTCCGAGAAAGTCTAAACATAATCCCCACTTTTCCCTCCTGGCACTTTCCATGTGGGAGATGTAGCAGGATGTAGATTGGTTTTGAGGACAACTCAATGGACAGTGTAGGGAGAAAAGTTCCTGGCTCCTTGAATGCCGTTCCTGGAGACACTGCGATCAATGTGGGAGATATGTCAAGATGTGTGTTGGTTTTGAGGACGGCTCTCTGGAGAGTCTTAGCAAAGAGGTCACACGGATAATCAGAGCAATTCTCAGAGACACTGAGAACAAGCTCGACAATTCCCTCCTGGCACTTTCCCTGTAGGAGATACCGCAAGACGTTTCTGTATATTGGGCACTGCGCTCTACAGGGTGTTAGCAGAGACTTTCCCGGGACAGTGAAACCCTATGGTCAGAGACACTGAGAAGAAGCCCCAATGTTCCCTCCAGGCACTTTCAGTGTGGGTGCCTTCTCCACGTGGTTCCTGGTTTCACTGCAGCTCTGAAGAGAATGTTAGCAAAGAGCTCATCGGGACAGTGAAAACAGTACTCAAAGACAGGGAGAGCAAGCTCTACATTACTCTCTTAGCACTTTGGATGTGGGACATACAGCGAGATGTTTGCTGCTTTTGCGTTTGGCTGTTGGGAGATTTACAGCACAAAGATATCTAGTTGATTTGAAGCAGTTCCAAGAAAGTCTCTGTATATTGAGCACTGCGCTCTGCAGGGTGTTAGCAGAGACTTTCCCGGGACAGTGAAACCCTATGTCAGAGACACTGAGAAGAAGCCCCAATGTTCCCTCCAGGCACTTTCAGTGTGGGTGCCTTCTCCACGTGGTTCCTGGTTTCACTGCAGCTCTGAAGAGAATGTTAGCAAAGAGGTAACCGGGACAGTGAAAACAGTGCTCAAAGACAGGGAGAGCAAGCTCTCTCTTGGCACTTTGGATGTGGGACATACAGCGAGATGTTTGCTGCATTTGCGTTTGGCTGTTGGGAGATTTACAGCACAAAGATATCTAGTTGATTTGAAGCAGTTCCGAGAAAGTCTAAACATAATCCCCACTTTTCCCTCCTGGCACTTTCCATGTGGGAGATGTAGCAGGATGTAGATTGGTTTTGAGGACAACTCAATGGACAGTGTAGGGAGAAAAGTTCCTGGCTCCTTGAATGCCGTTCCTGGAGACACTGCGATCAATGTGGGAGATATGTCAAGATGTGTGTTGGTAAAGAGGTCACACGGATAATCAGAGCAATTCTCAGAGACACTGAGAACAAGCTCGACAATTCCCTCCTGGCACTTTCCCTGTAGGAGATACCGCAAGACGTTTCTGTATATTGGGCACTGCGCTCTGCAGGGTGTTAGCAGAGACTTTCCCGGGACAGTGAAACCCTATGTCAGAGACACTGAGAAGAAGCCCCAATGTTCCCTCCAGGCACTTTCAGTGTGGGTGCCTTCTCCACGTGGTTCCTGGTTTCACTGCAGCTCTGAAGAGAATGTTAGCAAAGAGGTAACCGGGACAGTGAAAACAGTGCTCAAAGACAGGGAGAGCAAGCTCTCTCTTGGCACTTTGGATGTGGGACATACAGCGAGATGTTTGCTGCATTTGCGTTTGGCTGTTGGGAGATTTACAGCACAAAGATATCTAGTTGATTTGAAGCAGTTCCGAGAAAGTCTAAACATAATCCCCACTTTTCCCTCCTGGCACTTTCCATGTGGGAGATGTAGCAGGATGTAGATTGGTTTTGAGGACAACTCAATGGACAGTGTAGGGAGAAAAGTTCCTGGCTCCTTGAATGCCGTTCCTGGAGACACTGCGATCAATGTGGGAGATATGTCAAGATGTGTGTTGGTTTTGAGGACGGCTCTCTGGAGAGTCTTAGCAAAGAGGTCACACGGATAATCAGAGCAATTCTCAGAGACACTGAGAACAAGCTCGACAATTCCCTCCTGGCACTTTCCCTGTAGGAGATACCGCAAGACGTTTCTGTATATTGGGCACTGCGCTCTACAGGGTGTTAGCAGAGACTTTCCCGGGACAGTGAAACCCTATGGTCAGAGACACTGAGAAGAAGCCCCAATGTTCCCTCCAGGCACTTTCAGTGTGGGTGCCTTCTCCACGTGGTTCCTGGTTTCACTGCAGCTCTGAAGAGAATGTTAGCAAAGAGCTCATCGGGACAGTGAAAACAGTACTCAAAGACAGGGAGAGCAAGCTCTACATTACTCTCTTAGCACTTTGGATGTGGGACATACAGCGAGATGTTTGCTGCTTTTGCGTTTGGCTGTTGGGAGATTTACAGCACAAAGATATCTAGTTGATTTGAAGCAGTTCCAAGAAAGTCTCTGTATATTGAGCACTGCGCTCTGCAGGGTGTTAGCAGAGACTTTCCCGGGACAGTGAAACCCTATGTCAGAGACACTGAGAAGAAGCCCCAATGTTCCCTCCAGGCACTTTCAGTGTGGGTGCCTTCTCCACGTGGTTCCTGGTTTCACTGCAGCTCTGAAGAGAATGTTAGCAAAGAGGTAACCGGGACAGTGAAAACAGTGCTCAAAGACAGGGAGAGCAAGCTCTCTCTTGGCACTTTGGATGTGGGACATACAGCGAGATGTTTGCTGCATTTGCGTTTGGCTGTTGGGAGATTTACAGCACAAAGATATCTAGTTGATTTGAAGCAGTTCCGAGAAAGTCTAAACATAATCCCCACTTTTCCCTCCTGGCACTTTCCATGTGGGAGATGTAGCAGGATGTAGATTGGTTTTGAGGACAACTCAATGGACAGTGTAGGGAGAAAAGTTCCTGGCTCCTTGAATGCCGTTCCTGGAGACACTGCGATCAATGTGGGAGATATGTCAAGATGTGTGTTGGTAAAGAGGTCACACGGATAATCAGAGCAATTCTCAGAGACACTGAGAACAAGCTCGACAATTCCCTCCTGGCACTTTCCCTGTAGGAGATACCGCAAGACGTTTCTGTATATTGGGCACTGCGCTCTGCAGGGTGTTAGCAGAGACTTTCCCGGGACAGTGAAACCCTATGTCAGAGACACTGAGAAGAAGCCCCAATGTTCCCTCCAGGCACTTTCAGTGTGGGTGCCTTCTCCACGTGGTTCCTGGTTTCACTGCAGCTCTGAAGAGAATGTTAGCAAAGAGGTAACCGGGACAGTGAAAACAGTGCTCAAAGACAGGGAGAGCAAGCTCTCTCTTGGCACTTTGGATGTGGGACATACAGCGAGATGTTTGCTGCATTTGCGTTTGGCTGTTGGGAGATTTACAGCACAAAGATATCTAGTTGATTTGAAGCAGTTCCGAGAAAGTCTAAACATAATCCCCACTTTTCCCTCCTGGCACTTTCCATGTGGGAGATGTAGCAGGATGTAGATTGGTTTTGAGGACAACTCAATGGACAGTGTAGGGAGAAAAGTTCCTGGCTCCTTGAATGCCGTTCCTGGAGACACTGCGATCAATGTGGGAGATATGTCAAGATGTGTGTTGGTTTTGAGGACGGCTCTCTGGAGAGTCTTAGCAAAGAGGTCACACGGATAATCAGAGCAATTCTCAGAGACACTGAGAACAAGCTCGACAATTCCCTCCTGGCACTTTCCCTGTAGGAGATACCGCAAGACGTTTCTGTATATTGGGCACTGCGCTCTACAGGGTGTTAGCAGAGACTTTCCCGGGACAGTGAAACCCTATGGTCAGAGACACTGAGAAGAAGCCCCAATGTTCCCTCCAGGCACTTTCAGTGTGGGTGCCTTCTCCACGTGGTTCCTGGTTTCACTGCAGCTCTGAAGAGAATGTTAGCAAAGAGCTCATCGGGACAGTGAAAACAGTACTCAAAGACAGGGAGAGCAAGCTCTACATTACTCTCTTAGCACTTTGGATGTGGGACATACAGCGAGATGTTTGCTGCTTTTGCGTTTGGCTGTTGGGAGATTTACAGCACAAAGATATCTAGTTGATTTGAAGCAGTTCCAAGAAAGTCTCTGTATATTGAGCACTGCGCTCTGCAGGGTGTTAGCAGAGACTTTCCCGGGACAGTGAAACCCTATGTCAGAGACACTGAGAAGAAGCCCCAATGTTCCCTCCAGGCACTTTCAGTGTGGGTGCCTTCTCCACGTGGTTCCTGGTTTCACTGCAGCTCTGAAGAGAATGTTAGCAAAGAGGTAACCGGGACAGTGAAAACAGTGCTCAAAGACAGGGAGAGCAAGCTCTCTCTTGGCACTTTGGATGTGGGACATACAGCGAGATGTTTGCTGCATTTGCGTTTGGCTGTTGGGAGATTTACAGCACAAAGATATCTAGTTGATTTGAAGCAGTTCCGAGAAAGTCTAAACATAATCCCCACTTTTCCCTCCTGGCACTTTCCATGTGGGAGATGTAGCAGGATGTAGATTGGTTTTGAGGACAACTCAATGGACAGTGTAGGGAGAAAAGTTCCTGGCTCCTTGAATGCCGTTCCTGGAGACACTGCGATCAATGTGGGAGATATGTCAAGATGTGTGTTGGTAAAGAGGTCACACGGATAATCAGAGCAATTCTCAGAGACACTGAGAACAAGCTCGACAATTCCCTCCTGGCACTTTCCCTGTAGGAGATACCGCAAGACGTTTCTGTATATTGGGCACTGCGCTCTGCAGGGTGTTAGCAGAGACTTTCCCGGGACAGTGAAACCCTATGTCAGAGACACTGAGAAGAAGCCCCAATGTTCCCTCCAGGCACTTTCAGTGTGGGTGCCTTCTCCACGTGGTTCCTGGTTTCACTGCAGCTCTGAAGAGAATGTTAGCAAAGAGGTAACCGGGACAGTGAAAACAGTGCTCAAAGACAGGGAGAGCAAGCTCTCTCTTGGCACTTTGGATGTGGGACATACAGCGAGATGTTTGCTGCATTTGCGTTTGGCTGTTGGGAGATTTACAGCACAAAGATATCTAGTTGATTTGAAGCAGTTCCGAGAAAGTCTAAACATAATCCCCACTTTTCCCTCCTGGCACTTTCCATGTGGGAGATGTAGCAGGATGTAGATTGGTTTTGAGGACAACTCAATGGACAGTGTAGGGAGAAAAGTTCCTGGCTCCTTGAATGCCGTTCCTGGAGACACTGCGATCAATGTGGGAGATATGTCAAGATGTGTGTTGGTTTTGAGGACGGCTCTCTGGAGAGTCTTAGCAAAGAGGTCACACGGATAATCAGAGCAATTCTCAGAGACACTGAGAACAAGCTCGACAATTCCCTCCTGGCACTTTCCCTGTAGGAGATACCGCAAGACGTTTCTGTATATTGGGCACTGCGCTCTACAGGGTGTTAGCAGAGACTTTCCCGGGACAGTGAAACCCTATGGTCAGAGACACTGAGAAGAAGCCCCAATGTTCCCTCCAGGCACTTTCAGTGTGGGTGCCTTCTCCACGTGGTTCCTGGTTTCACTGCAGCTCTGAAGAGAATGTTAGCAAAGAGCTCATCGGGACAGTGAAAACAGTACTCAAAGACAGGGAGAGCAAGCTCTACATTACTCTCTTAGCACTTTGGATGTGGGACATACAGCGAGATGTTTGCTGCTTTTGCGTTTGGCTGTTGGGAGATTTACAGCACAAAGATATCTAGTTGATTTGAAGCAGTTCCGAGAAAGTCTAAACATAATCCCCACTTTTCCCTCCTGGCACTTTCCATGTGGGAGATGTAGCAGGATGTAGATTGGTTTTGAGGACAACTCAATGGACAGTGTAGGGAGAAAAGTTCCTGGCTCCTTGAATGCCGTTCCTGGAGACACTGCGATCAATGTGGGAGATATGTCAAGATGTGTGTTGGTAAAGAGGTCACACGGATAATCAGAGCAATTCTCAGAGACACTGAGAACAAGCTCGACAATTCCCTCCTGGCACTTTCCCTGTAGGAGATACCGCAAGACGTTTCTGTATATTGGGCACTGCGCTCTGCAGGGTGTTAGCAGAGACTTTCCCGGGACAGTGAAACCCTATGTCAGAGACACTGAGAAGAAGCCCCAATGTTCCCTCCAGGCACTTTCAGTGTGGGTGCCTTCTCCACGTGGTTCCTGGTTTCACTGCAGCTCTGAAGAGAATGTTAGCAAAGAGGTAACCGGGACAGTGAAAACAGTGCTCAAAGACAGGGAGAGCAAGCTCTCTCTTGGCACTT
Source organism: Chroicocephalus ridibundus (assembly GCF_963924245.1). Taxonomy (NCBI): domain Eukaryota; kingdom Metazoa; phylum Chordata; class Aves; order Charadriiformes; family Laridae; genus Chroicocephalus; species Chroicocephalus ridibundus. Next base: position 140,118 of record NW_026961201.1, read on the forward strand.
TGGATGTGGGACATACAGCGAGATGTTTGCTGCATTTGCGTTTGGCTGTTGGGAGATTTACAGCACAAAGATATCTAGTTGATTTGAAGCAGTTCCGAGAAAGTCTAAACATAATCCCCACTTTTCCCTCCTGGCACTTTCCATGTGGGAGATGTAGCAGGATGTAGATTGGTTTTGAGGACAACTCAATGGACAGTGTAGGGAGAAAAGTTCCTGGCTCCTTGAATGCCGTTCCTGGAGACACTGCGATCAATGTGGGAGATATGTCAAGATGTGTGTTGGTTTTGAGGACGGCTCTCTGGAGAGTCTTAGCAAAGAGGTCACACGGATAATCAGAGCAATTCTCAGAGACACTGAGAACAAGCTCGACAATTCCCTCCTGGCACTTTCCCTGTAGGAGATACCGCAAGACGTTTCTGTATATTGGGCACTGCGCTCTACAGGGTGTTAGCAGAGACTTTCCCGGGACAGTGAAACCCTATGGTCAGAGACACTGAGAAGAAGCCCCAATGTTCCCTCCAGGCACTTTCAGTGTGGGTGCCTTCTCCACGTGGTTCCTGGTTTCACTGCAGCTCTGAAGAGAATGTTAGCAAAGAGCTCATCGGGACAGTGAAAACAGTACTCAAAGACAGGGAGAGCAAGCTCTACATTACTCTCTTAGCACTTTGGATGTGGGACATACAGCGAGATGTTTGCTGCTTTTGCGTTTGGCTGTTGGGAGATTTACAGCACAAAGATATCTAGTTGATTTGAAGCAGTTCCAAGAAAGTCTCTGTATATTGAGCACTGCGCTCTGCAGGGTGTTAGCAGAGACTTTCCCGGGACAGTGAAACCCTATGTCAGAGACACTGAGAAGAAGCCCCAATGTTCCCTCCAGGCACTTTCAGTGTGGGTGCCTTCTCCACGTGGTTCCTGGTTTCACTGCAGCTCTGAAGAGAATGTTAGCAAAGAGGTAACCGGGACAGTGAAAACAGTGCTCAAAGACAGGGAGAGCAAGCTCTCTCTTGGCACTTTGGATGTGGGACATACAGCGAGATGTTTGCTGCATTTGCGTTTGGCTGTTGGGAGATTTACAGCACAAAGATATCTAGTTGATTTGAAGCAGTTCCGAGAAAGTCTAAACATAATCCCCACTTTTCCCTCCTGGCACTTTCCATGTGGGAGATGTAGCAGGATGTAGATTGGTTTTGAGGACAACTCAATGGACAGTGTAGGGAGAAAAGTTCCTGGCTCCTTGAATGCCGTTCCTGGAGACACTGCGATCAATGTGGGAGATATGTCAAGATGTGTGTTGGTTTTGAGGACGGCTCTCTGGAGAGTCTTAGCAAAGAGGTCACACGGATAATCAGAGCAATTCTCAGAGACACTGAGAACAAGCTCGACAATTCCCTCCTGGCACTTTCCCTGTAGGAGATACCGCAAGACGTTTCTGTATATTGGGCACTGCGCTCTACAGGGTGTTAGCAGAGACTTTCCCGGGACAGTGAAACCCTATGGTCAGAGACACTGAGAAGAAGCCCCAATGTTCCCTCCAGGCACTTTCAGTGTGGGTGCCTTCTCCACGTGGTTCCTGGTTTCACTGCAGCTCTGAAGAGAATGTTAGCAAAGAGCTCATCGGGACAGTGAAAACAGTACTCAAAGACAGGGAGAGCAAGCTCTACATTACTCTCTTAGCACTTTGGATGTGGGACATACAGCGAGATGTTTGCTGCTTTTGCGTTTGGCTGTTGGGAGATTTACAGCACAAAGATATCTAGTTGATTTGAAGCAGTTCCAAGAAAGTCTCTGTATATTGAGCACTGCGCTCTGCAGGGTGTTAGCAGAGACTTTCCCGGGACAGTGAAACCCTATGTCAGAGACACTGAGAAGAAGCCCCAATGTTCCCTCCAGGCACTTTCAGTGTGGGTGCCTTCTCCACGTGGTTCCTGGTTTCACTGCAGCTCTGAAGAGAATGTTAGCAAAGAGCTCATCGGGACAGTGAAAACAGTGCTCAAAGACAGGGAGAGCAAGCTCTCTCTTGGCACTTTGGATGTGGGACATACAGCGAGATGTTTGCTGCATTTGCGTTTGGCTGTTGGGAGATTTACAGCACAAAGATATCTAGTTGCTTTGAAGCAGTTCCGAGAAAGTCTAAACATAATCCCCACTTTTCCCTCCTGGCACTTTCCATGTGGGAGATGTAGCAGGATGTAGATTGGTTTTGAGGCCAACTCAATGGACAGTGTAGGGAGAAAAGTTCCTGGCTCCTTGAATGCCGTTCCTGGAGACACTGCGATCAATGTGGGAGATATGTCAAGATGTGTGTTGGTAAAGAGGTCACACGGATAATCAGAGCAATTCTCAGAGACACTGAGAACAAGCTCGACAATTCCCTCCTGGCACTTTCCCTGTAGGAGATACCGCAAGACGTTTCTGTATATTGGGCACTGCGCTCTGCAGGGTGTTAGCAGAGACTTTCCCGGGACAGTGAAACCCTATGTCAGAGACACTGAGAAGAAGCCCCAATGTTCCCTCCAGGCACTTTCAGTGTGGGTGCCTTCTCCACGTGGTTCCTGGTTTCACTGCAGCTCTGAAGAGAATGTTAGCAAAGAGGTAACCGGGACAGTGAAAACAGTGCTCAAAGACAGGGAGAGCAAGCTCTCTCTTGGCACTTTGGATGTGGGACATACAGCGAGATGTTTGCTGCATTTGCGTTTGGCTGTTGGGAGATTTACAGCACAAAGATATCTAGTTGATTTGAAGCAGTTCCGAGAAAGTCTAAACATAATCCCCACTTTTCCCTCCTGGCACTTTCCATGTGGGAGATGTAGCAGGATGTAGATTGGTTTTGAGGACAACTCAATGGACAGTGTAGGGAGAAAAGTTCCTGGCTCCTTGAATGCCGTTCCTGGAGACACTGCGATCAATGTGGGAGATATGTCAAGATGTGTGTTGGTTTTGAGGACGGCTCTCTGGAGAGTCTTAGCAAAGAGGTCACACGGATAATCAGAGCAATTCTCAGAGACACTGAGAACAAGCTCGACAATTCCCTCCTGGCACTTTCCCTGTAGGAGATACCGCAAGACGTTTCTGTATATTGGGCACTGCGCTCTACAGGGTGTTAGCAGAGACTTTCCCGGGACAGTGAAACCCTATGGTCAGAGACACTGAGAAGAAGCCCCAATGTTCCCTCCAGGCACTTTCAGTGTGGGTGCCTTCTCCACGTGGTTCCTGGTTTCACTGCAGCTCTGAAGAGAATGTTAGCAAAGAGCTCATCGGGACAGTGAAAACAGTACTCAAAGACAGGGAGAGCAAGCTCTACATTACTCTCTTAGCACTTTGGATGTGGGACATACAGCGAGATGTTTGCTGCTTTTGCGTTTGGCTGTTGGGAGATTTACAGCACAAAGATATCTAGTTGATTTGAAGCAGTTCCAAGAAAGTCTCTGTATATTGAGCACTGCGCTCTGCAGGGTGTTAGCAGAGACTTTCCCGGGACAGTGAAACCCTATGTCAGAGACACTGAGAAGAAGCCCCAATGTTCCCTCCAGGCACTTTCAGTGTGGGTGCCTTCTCCACGTGGTTCCTGGTTTCACTGCAGCTCTGAAGAGAATGTTAGCAAAGAGGTAACCGGGACAGTGAAAACAGTGCTCAAAGACAGGGAGAGCAAGCTCTCTCTTGGCACTTTGGATGTGGGACATACAGCGAGATGTTTGCTGCATTTGCGTTTGGCTGTTGGGAGATTTACAGCACAAAGATATCTAGTTGATTTGAAGCAGTTCCGAGAAAGTCTAAACATAATCCCCACTTTTCCCTCCTGGCACTTTCCATGTGGGAGATGTAGCAGGATGTAGATTGGTTTTGAGGACAACTCAATGGACAGTGTAGGGAGAAAAGTTCCTGGCTCCTTGAATGCCGTTCCTGGAGACACTGCGATCAATGTGGGAGATATGTCAAGATGTGTGTTGGTAAAGAGGTCACACGGATAATCAGAGCAATTCTCAGAGACACTGAGAACAAGCTCGACAATTCCCTCCTGGCACTTTCCCTGTAGGAGATACCGCAAGACGTTTCTGTATATTGGGCACTGCGCTCTGCAGGGTGTTAGCAGAGACTTTCCCGGGACAGTGAAACCCTATGTCAGAGACACTGAGAAGAAGCCCCAATGTTCCCTCCAGGCACTTTCAGTGTGGGTGCCTTCTCCACGTGGTTCCTGGTTTCACTGCAGCTCTGAAGAGAATGTTAGCAAAGAGGTAACCGGGACAGTGAAAACAGTGCTCAAAGACAGGGAGAGCAAGCTCTCTCTTGGCACTTTGGATGTGGGACATACAGCGAGATGTTTGCTGCATTTGCGTTTGGCTGTTGGGAGATTTACAGCACAAAGATATCTAGTTGATTTGAAGCAGTTCCGAGAAAGTCTAAACATAATCCCCACTTTTCCCTCCTGGCACTTTCCATGTGGGAGATGTAGCAGGATGTAGATTGGTTTTGAGGACAACTCAATGGACAGTGTAGGGAGAAAAGTTCCTGGCTCCTTGAATGCCGTTCCTGGAGACACTGCGATCAATGTGGGAGATATGTCAAGATGTGTGTTGGTTTTGAGGACGGCTCTCTGGAGAGTCTTAGCAAAGAGGTCACACGGATAATCAGAGCAATTCTCAGAGACACTGAGAACAAGCTCGACAATTCCCTCCTGGCACTTTCCCTGTAGGAGATACCGCAAGACGTTTCTGTATATTGGGCACTGCGCTCTACAGGGTGTTAGCAGAGACTTTCCCGGGACAGTGAAACCCTATGGTCAGAGACACTGAGAAGAAGCCCCAATGTTCCCTCCAGGCACTTTCAGTGTGGGTGCCTTCTCCACGTGGTTCCTGGTTTCACTGCAGCTCTGAAGAGAATGTTAGCAAAGAGCTCATCGGGACAGTGAAAACAGTACTCAAAGACAGGGAGAGCAAGCTCTACATTACTCTCTTAGCACTTTGGATGTGGGACATACAGCGAGATGTTTGCTGCTTTTGCGTTTGGCTGTTGGGAGATTTACAGCACAAAGATATCTAGTTGATTTGAAGCAGTTCCAAGAAAGTCTCTGTATATTGAGCACTGCGCTCTGCAGGGTGTTAGCAGAGACTTTCCCGGGACAGTGAAACCCTATGTCAGAGACACTGAGAAGAAGCCCCAATGTTCCCTCCAGGCACTTTCAGTGTGGGTGCCTTCTCCACGTGGTTCCTGGTTTCACTGCAGCTCTGAAGAGAATGTTAGCAAAGAGGTAACCGGGACAGTGAAAACAGTGCTCAAAGACAGGGAGAGCAAGCTCTCTCTTGGCACTTTGGATGTGGGACATACAGCGAGATGTTTGCTGCATTTGCGTTTGGCTGTTGGGAGATTTACAGCACAAAGATATCTAGTTGATTTGAAGCAGTTCCGAGAAAGTCTAAACATAATCCCCACTTTTCCCTCCTGGCACTTTCCATGTGGGAGATGTAGCAGGATGTAGATTGGTTTTGAGGACAACTCAATGGACAGTGTAGGGAGAAAAGTTCCTGGCTCCTTGAATGCCGTTCCTGGAGACACTGCGATCAATGTGGGAGATATGTCAAGATGTGTGTTGGTTTTGAGGACGGCTCTCTGGAGAGTCTTAGCAAAGAGGTCACACGGATAATCAGAGCAATTCTCAGAGACACTGAGAACAAGCTCGACAATTCCCTCCTGGCACTTTCCCTGTAGGAGATACCGCAAGACGTTTCTGTATATTGGGCACTGCGCTCTACAGGGTGTTAGCAGAGACTTTCCCGGGACAGTGAAACCCTATGGTCAGAGACACTGAGAAGAAGCCCCAATGTTCCTTCCAGGCACTTTCAGTGTGGGTGCCTTCTCCACGTGGTTCCTGGTTTCACTGCAGCTCTGAAGAGAATGTTAGCAAAGAGCTCATCGGGACAGTGAAAACAGTACTCAAAGACAGGGAGAGCAAGCTCTACATTACTCTCTTAGCACTTTGGATGTGGGACATACAGCGAGATGTTTGCTGCTTTTGCGTTTGGCTGTTGGGAGATTTACAGCACAAAGATATCTAGTTGATTTGAAGCAGTTCCAAGAAAGTCTCTGTATATTGAGCACTGCGCTCTGCAGGGTGTTAGCAGAGACTTTCCCGGGACAGTGAAACCCTATGTCAGAGACACTGAGAAGAAGCCCCAATGTTCCCTCCAGGCACTTTCAGTGTGGGTGCCTTCTCCACGTGGTTCCTGGTTTCACTGCAGCTCTGAAGAGAATGTTAGCAAAGAGGTAACCGGGACAGTGAAAACAGTGCTCAAAGACAGGGAGAGCAAGCTCTCTCTTGGCACTTTGGATGTGGGACATACAGCGAGATGTTTGCTGCATTTGCGTTTGGCTGTTGGGAGATTTACAGCACAAAGATATCTAGTTGATTTGAAGCAGTTCCAAGAAAGTCTCTGTATATTGAGCACTGCGCTCTGCAGGGTGTTAGCAGAGACTTTCCCGGGACAGTGAAACCCTATGTCAGAGACACTGAGAAGAAGCCCCAATGTTCCCTCCAGGCACTTTCAGTGTGGGTGCCTTCTCCACGTGGTTCCTGGTTTCACTGCAGCTCTGAAGAGAATGTTAGCAAAGAGGTAACCGGGACAGTGAAAACAGTGCTCAAAGACAGGGAGAGCAAGCTCTCTCTTGGCACTTTGGATGTGGGACATACAGCGAGATGTTTGCTGCATTTGCGTTTGGCTGTTGGGAGATTTACAGCACAAAGATATCTAGTTGATTTGAAGCAGTTCCGAGAAAGTCTAAACATAATCCCCACTTTTCCCTCCTGGCACTTTCCATGTGGGAGATGTAGCAGGATGTAGATTGGTTTTGAGGACAACTCAATGGACAGTGTAGGGAGAAAAGTTCCTGGCTCCTTGAATGCCGTTCCTGGAGACACTGCGATCAATGTGGGTGATATGTCAAGATGTGTGTTGGTTTTGAGGACGGCTCTCTGGAGAGTCTTAGCAAAGAGGTCACACGGATAATCAGAGCAATTCTCAGAGACACTGAGAACAAGCTCGACAATTCCCTCCTGGCACTTTCCCTGTAGGAGATACCGCAAGACGTTTCTGTATATTGGGCACTGCGCTCTACAGGGTGTTAGCAGAGACTTTCCCGGGACAGTGAAACCCTATGGTCAGAGACACTGAGAAGAAGCCCCAATGTTCCCTCCAGGCACTTTCAGTGTGGGTGCCTTCTCCACGTGGTTCCTGGTTTCACTGCAGCTCTGAAGAGAATGTTAGCAAAGAGCTCATCGGGACAGTGAAAACAGTACTCAAAGACAGGGAGAGCAAGCTCTACATTACTCTCTTAGCACTTTGGATGTGGGACATACAGCGAGATGTTTGCTGCTTTTGCGTTTGGCTGTTGGGAGATTTACAGCACAAAGATATCTAGTTGATTTGAAGCAGTTCCAAGAAAGTCTCTGTATATTGAGCACTGCACTCTGCAGGGTGTTAGCAGAGACTTTCCCGGGACAGTGAAACCCTATGTCAGAGACACTGAGAAGAAGCCCCAATGTTCCCTCCAGGCACTTTCAGTGTGGGTGCCTTCTCCACGTGGTTCCTGGTTTCACTGCAGCTCTGAAGAGAATGTTAGCAAAGAGGTAACCGGGACAGTGAAAACAGTGCTCAAAGACAGGGAGAGCAAGCTCTCTCTTGGCACTTTGGATGTGGGACATACAGCGAGATGTTTGCTGCATTTGCGTTTGGCTGTTGGGAGATTTACAGCACAAAGATATCTAGTTGATTTGAAGCAGTTCCGAGAAAGTCTAAACATAATCCCCACTTTTCCCTCCTGGCACTTTCCATGTGGGAGATGTAGCAGGATGTAGATTGGTTTTGAGGACAACTCAATGGACAGTGTAGGGAGAAAAGTTCCTGGCTCCTTGAATGCCGTTCCTGGAGACACTGCGATCAATGTGGGAGATATGTCAAGATGTGTGTTGGTAAAGAGGTCACACGGATAATCAGAGCAATTCTCAGAGACACTGAGAACAAGCTCGACAATTCCCTCCTGGCACTTTCCCTGTAGGAGATACCGCAAGACGTTTCTGTATATTGGGCACAGCGCTCTGCAGGGTGTTAGCAGAGACTTTCCCGGGACAGTGAAACCCTATGTCAGAGACACTGAGAAGAAGCCCCAATGTTCCTTCCAGGCACTTTCAGTGTGGGTGCCTTCTCCACGTGGTTCCTGGTTTCACTGCAGCTCTGAAGAGAATGTTAGCAAAGAGGTCATCGGGACAGTGAAAACAGTACTCAAAGACAGGGAGAGCAAGCTCTACATTACTCTCTTAGCACTTTGGATGTGGGACATACAGCGAGATGTTTGCTGCTTTTGCGTTTGGCTGTTGGGAGATTTACAGCACAAAGATATCTAGTTGATTTGAAGCAGTTCCAAGAAAGTCTCTGTATATTGAGCACTGCGCTCTGCAGGGTGTTAGCAGAGACTTTCCCGGGACAGTGAAACCCTATGTCAGAGACACTGAGAAGAAGCCCCAATGTTCCCTCCAGGCACTTTCAGTGTGGGTGCCTTCTCCACGTGGTTCCTGGTTTCACTGCAGCTCTGAAGAGAATGTTAGCAAAGAGGTAACCGGGACAGTGAAAACAGTGCTCAAAGACAGGGAGAGCAAGCTCTCTCTTGGCACTTTGGATGTGGGACATACAGCGAGATGTTTGCTGCATTTGCGTTTGGCTGTTGGGAGATTTACAGCACAAAGATATCTAGTTGATTTGAAGCAGTTCCGAGAAAGTCTAAACATAATCCCCACTTTTCCCTCCTGGCACTTTCCATGTGGGAGATGTAGCAGGATGTAGATTGGTTTTGAGGACAACTCAATGGACAGTGTAGGGAGAAAAGTTCCTGGCTCCTTGAATGCCGTTCCTGGAGACACTGCGATCAATGTGGGAGATATGTCAAGATGTGTGTTGGTTTTGAGGACGGCTCTCTGGAGAGTCTTAGCAAAGAGGTCACACGGATAATCAGAGCAATTCTCAGAGACACTGAGAACAAGCTCGACAATTCCCTCCTGGCACTTTCCCTGTAGGAGATACCGCAAGACGTTTCTGTATATTGGGCACTGCGCTCTACAGGGTGTTAGCAGAGACTTTCCCGGGACAGTGAAACCCTATGGTCAGAGACACTGAGAAGAAGCCCCAATGTTCCCTCCAGGCACTTTCAGTGTGGGTGCCTTCTCCACGTGGTTCCTGGTTTCACTGCAGCTCTGAAGAGAATGTTAGCAAAGAGCTCATCGGGACAGTGAAAACAGTACTCAAAGACAGGGAGAGCAAGCTCTACATTACTCTCTTAGCACTTTGGATGTGGGACATACAGCGAGATGTTTGCTGCATTTGCGTTTGGCTGTTGGGAGATTTACAGCACAAAGATATCTAGTTGATTTGAAGCAGTTCCAAGAAAGTCTCTGTATATTGAGCACTGCGCTCTGCAGGGTGTTAGCAGAGACTTTCCCGGGACAGTGAAACCCTATGTCAGAGACACTGAGAAGAAGCCCCAATGTTCCCTCCAGGCACTTTCAGTGTGGGTGCCTTCTCCACGTGGTTCCTGGTTTCACTGCAGCTCTGAAGAGAATGTTAGCAAAGAGGTAACCGGGACAGTGAAAACAGTGCTCAAAGACAGGGAGAGCAAGCTCTCTCTTGGCACTTTGGATGTGGGACATACAGCGAGATGTTTGCTGCATTTGCGTTTGGCTGTTGGGAGATTTACAGCACAAAGATATCTAGTTGATTTGAAGCAGTTCCGGGAAAGTCTAAACATAATCCCCACTTTTCCCTCCTGGCACTTTCCATGTGGGAGATGTAGCAGGATGTAGATTGGTTTTGAGGACAACTCAATGGACAGTGTAGGGAGAAAAGTTCCTGGCTCCTTGAATGCCGTTCCTGGAGACACTGCGATCAATGTGGGAGATATGTCAAGATGTGTGTTGGTAAAGAGGTCACACGGATAATCAGAGCAATTCTCAGAGACACTGAGAACAAGCTCGACAATTCCCTCCTGGCACTTTCCCTGTAGGAGATACCGCAAGACGTTTCTGTATATTGGGCACTGCGCTCTGCAGGGTGTTAGCAGAGACTTTCCCGGGACAGTGAAACCCTATGTCAGAGACACTGAGAAGAAGCCCCAATGTTCCCTCCAGGCACTTTCAGTGTGGGTGCCTTCTCCACGTGGTTCCTGGTTTCACTGCAGCTCTGAAGAGAATGTTAGCATAGAGGTCATCGGGACAGTGAAAACAGTACTCAAAGACAGGGAGAGCAAGCTCTACATTACTCTCTTAGCACTTTGGATGTGGGACATACAGCGAGATGTTTGCTGCTTTTGCGTTTGGCTGTTGGGAGATTTACAGCACAAAGATATCTAGTTGATTTGAAGCAGTTCCAAGAAAGTCTCTGTATATTGAGCACTGCACTCTGCAGGGTGTTAGCAGAGACTTTCCCGGGACAGTGAAACCCTATGTCAGAGACACTGAGAAGAAGCCCCAATGTTCCCTCCAGGCACTTTCAGTGTGGGTGCCTTCTCCACGTGGTTCCTGGTTTCACTGCAGCTCTGAAGAGAATGTTAGCAAAGAGGTAACCGGGACAGTGAAAACAGTGCTCAAAGACAGGGAGAGCAAGCTCTCTCTTGGCACTTTGGATGTGGGACATACAGCGAGATGTTTGCTGCATTTGCGTTTGGCTGTTGGGAGATTTACAGCACAAAGATATCTAGTTGATTTGAAGCAGTTCCGAGAAAGTCTAAACATAATCCCCACTTTTCCCTCCTGGCACTTTCCATGTGGGAGATGTAGCAGGATGTAGATTGGTTTTGAGGACAACTCAATGGACAGTGTAGGGAGAAAAGTTCCTGGCTCCTTGAATGCCGTTCCTGGAGACACTGCGATCAATGTGGGAGATATGTCAAGATGTGTGTTGGTTTTGAGGACGGCTCTCTGGAGAGTCTTAGCAAAGAGGTCACACGGATAATGAGAGCAATTTTCAGAGACACTGAGAACAAGCTCGACAATTCCCTCCTGGCACTTTCCCTGTAGGAGATACCGCAAGACGTTTCTGTATATTGGGCACTGCGCTCTACAGGGTGTTAGCAGAGACTTTCCCGGGACAGTGAAACCCTATGGTCAGAGACACTGAGAAGAAGCCCCAATGTTCCCTCCAGGCACTTTCAGTGTGGGTGCCTTCTCCACGTGGTTCCTGGTTTCACTGCAGCTCTGAAGAGAATGTTAGCAAAGAGCTCATCGGGACAGTGAAAACAGTACTCAAAGACAGGGAGAGCAAGCTCTACATTACTCTCTTAGCACTTTGGATGTGGGACATACAGCGAGATGTTTGCTGCTTTTGCGTTTGGCTGTTGGGAGATTTACAGCACAAAGATATCTAGTTGATTTGAAGCAGTTCCAAGAAAGTCTCTGTATATTGAGCACTGCGCTCTGCAGGGTGTTAGCAGAGACTTTCCCGGGACAGTGAAACCCTATGTCAGAGACACTGAGAAGAAGCCCCAATGTTCCCTCCAGGCACTTTCAGTGTGGGTGCCTTCTCCACGTGGTTCCTGGTTTCACTGCAGCTCTGAAGAGAATGTTAGCAAAGAGGTAACCGGGACAGTGAAAACAGTGCTCAAAGACAGGGAGAGCAAGCTCTCTCTTGGCACTTTGGATGTGGGACATACAGCGAGATGTTTGCTGCATTTGCGTTTGGCTGTTGGGAGATTTACAGCACAAAGATATCTAGTTGATTTGAAGCAGTTCCGAGAAAGTCTAAACATAATCCCCACTTTTCCCTCCTGGCACTTTCCATGTGGGAGATGTAGCAGGATGTAGATTGGTTTTGAGGACAACTCAATGGACAGTGTAGGGAGAAAAGTTCCTGGCTCCTTGAATGCCGTTCCTGGAGACACTGCGATCAATGTGGGAGATATGTCAAGATGTGTGTTGGTAAAGAGGTCACACGGATAATCAGAGCAATTCTCAGAGACACTGAGAACAAGCTCGACAATTCCCTCCTGGCACTTTCCCTGTAGGAGATACCGCAAGACGTTTCTGTATATTGGGCACTGCGCTCTGCAGGGTGTTAGCAGAGACTTTCCCGGGACAGTGAAACCCTATGTCAGAGACACTGAGAAGAAGCCCCAATGTTCCTTCCAGGCACTTTCAGTGTGGGTGCCTTCTCCACGTGGTTCCTGGTTTCACTGCAGCTCTGAAGAGAATGTTAGCAAAGAGCTCATCGGGACAGTGAAAACAGTACTCAAAGACAGGGAGAGCAAGCTCTACATTACTCTCTTAGCACTTTGGATGTGGGACATACAGCGAGATGTTTGCTGCATTTGCGTTTGGCTGTTGGGAGATTTACAGCACAAAGATATCTAGTTGATTTGAAGCAGTTCCAAGAAAGTCTCTGTATATTGAGCACTGCGCTCTGCAGGGTGTTAGCAGAGACTTTCCCGGGACAGTGAAACCCTATGTCAGAGACACTGAGAAGAAGCCCCAATGTTCCCTCCAGGCACTTTCAGTGTGGGTGCCTTCTCCACGTGGTTCCTGGTTTCACTGCAGCTCTGAAGAGAATGTTAGCAAAGAGGTAACCGGGACAGTGAAAACAGTGCTCAAAGACAGGGAGAGCAAGCTCTCTCTTGGCACTTTGGATGTGGGACATACAGCGAGATGTTTGCTGCATTTGCGTTTGGCTGTTGGGAGATTTACAGCACAAAGATATCTAGTTGATTTGAAGCAGTTCCGAGAAAGTCTAAACATAATCCCCACTTTTCCCTCCTGGCACTTTCCATGTGGGAGATGTAGCAGGATGTAGATTGGTTTTGAGGACAACTCAATGGACAGTGTAGGGAGAAAAGTTCCTGGCTCCTTGAATGCCGTTCCTGGAGACACTGCGATCAATGTGGGAGATATGTCAAGATGTGTGTTGGTAAAGAGGTCACACGGATAATCAGAGCAATTCTCAGAGACACTGAGATCAAGCTCGACAATTCCCTCCTGGCACTTTCCCTGTAGGAGATACCGCAAGACGTTTCTGTATATTGGGCACTGCGCTCTGCAGGGTGTTAGCAGAGACTTTCCCGGGACAGTGAAACCCTATGTCAGAGACACTGAGAAGAAGCCCCAATGTTCCTTCCAGGCACTTTCAGTGTGGGTGCCTTCTCCACGTGGTTCCTGGTTTCACTGCAGCTCTGAAGAGAATGTTAGCAAAGAGGTCATCGGGACAGTGAAAACAGTACTCAAAGACAGGGAGAGCAAGCTCTACATTACTCTCTTAGCACTTTGGATGTGGGACATACAGCGAGATGTTTGCTGCATTTGCATTTGGCTGTTGGGAGATTTATAGCACAAAGATATCTAGTTGATTTGAAGCAGTTCCAAGAAAGTCTCTGTATATTGAGCACTGCGCTCTGCAGGGTGTTAGCAGAGACTTTCCCGGGACAGTGAAACCCTATGTCAGAGACACTGAGAAGAAGCCCCAATGTTCCCTCCAGGCACTTTCAGTGTGGGTGCCTTCTCCACGTGGTTCCTGGTTTCACTGCAGCTCTGAAGAGAATGTTAGCAAAGAGGTAACCGGGACAGTGAAAACAGTGCTCAAAGACAGGGAGAGCAAGCTCTCTCTTGGCACTTTGGATGTGGGACATACAGCGAGATGTTTGCTGCATTTGCGTTTGGCTGTTGGGAGATTTACAGCACAAAGATATCTAGTTGATTTGAAGCAGTTCCGAGAAAGTCTAAACATAATCCCCACTTTTCCCTCCTGGCACTTTCCATGTGGGAGATGTAGCAGGATGTAGATTGGTTTTGAGGACAACTCAATGGACAGTGTAGGGAGAAAAGTTCCTGGCTCCTTGAATGCCGTTCCTGGAGACACTGCGATCAATGTGGGAGATATGTCAAGATGTGTGTTGGTAAAGAGGTCACACGGATAATCAGAGCAATTCTCAGAGACACTGAGAACAAGCTCGACAATTCCCTCCTGGCACTTTCCCTGTAGGAGATACCGCAAGACGTTTCTGTATATTGGGCACAGCGCTCTGCAGGGTGTTAGCAGAGACTTTCCCGGGACAGTGAAACCCTATGTCAGAGACACTGAGAAGAAGCCCCAATGTTCCTTCCAGGCACTTTCAGTGTGGGTGCCTTCTCCACGTGGTTCCTGGTTTCACTGCAGCTCTGAAGAGAATGTTAGCAAAGAGGTCATCGGGACAGTGAAAACAGTACTCAAAGACAGGGAGAGCAAGCTCTACATTACTCTCTTAGCACTTTGGATGTGGGACATACAGCGAGATGTTTGCTGCTTTTGCGTTTGGCTGTTGGGAGATTTACAGCACAAAGATATCTAGTTGATTTGAAGCAGTTCCAAGAAAGTCTCTGTATATTGAGCACTGCGCTCTGCAGGGTGTTAGCAGAGACTTTCCCGGGACAGTGAAACCCTATGTCAGAGACACTGAGAAGAAGCCCCAATGTTCCCTCCAGGCACTTTCAGTGTGGGTGCCTTCTCCACGTGGTTCCTGGTTTCACTGCAGCTCTGAAGAGAATGTTAGCAAAGAGGTAACCGGGACAGTGAAAACAGTGCTCAAAGACAGGGAGAGCAAGCTCTCTCTTGGCACTTTGGATGTGGGACATACAGCGAGATGTTTGCTGCTTTTGCGTTTGGCTGTTGGGAGATTTACAGCACAAAGATATCTAGTTGATTTGAAGCAGTTCCGAGAAAGTCTAAACATAATCCCCACTTTTCCCTCCTGGCACTTTCCATGTGGGAGATGTAGCAGGATGTAGATTGGTTTTGAGGACAACTCAATGGACAGTGTAGGGAGAAAAGTTCCTGGCTCCTTGAATGCCGTTCCTGGAGACACTGCGATCAATGTGGGAGATATGTCAAGATGTGTGTTGGTAAAGAGGTCACACGGATAATCAGAGCAATTCTCAGAGACACTGAGATCAAGCTCGACAATTCCCTCCTGGCACTTTCCCTGTAGGAGATACCGCAAGACGTTTCTGTATATTGGGCACTGCGCTCTGCAGGGTGTTAGCAGAGACTTTCCCGGGACAGTGAAACCCTATGTCAGAGACACTGAGAAGAAGCCCCAATGTTCCTTCCAGGCACTTTCAGTGTGGGTGCCTTCTCCACGTGGTTCCTGGTTTCACTGCAGCTCTGAAGAGAATGTTAGCAAAGAGGTCATCGGGACAGTGAAAACAGTACTCAAAGACAGGGAGAGCAAGCTCTACATTACTCTCTTAGCACTTTGGATGTGGGACATACAGCGAGATGTTTGCTGCTTTTGCGTTTGGCTGTTGGGAGATTTATAGCACAAAGATATCTAGTTGATTTGAAGCAGTTCCAAGAAAGTCTCTGTATATTGAGCACTGCGCTCTGCAGGGTGTTAGCAGAGACTTTCCCGGGACAGTGAAACCCTATGTCAGAGACACTGAGAAGAAGCCCCAATGTTCCCTCCAGGCACTTTCAGTGTGGGTTCCTTCTCCACGTGGTTCCTGGTTTCACTGCAGCTCTGAAGAGAATGTTAGCAAAGAGGTAACCGGGACAGTGAAAACAGTGCTCAAAGACAGGGAGAGCAAGCTCTCTCTTGGCACTTTGGATGTGGGACATACAGCGAGATGTTTGCTGCATTTGCGTTTGGCTGTTGGGAGATTTACAGCACAAAGATATCTAGTTGATTTGAAGCAGTTCCGAGAAAGTCTAAACATAATCCCCACTTTTCCCTCCTGGCACTTTCCATGTGGGAGATGTAGCAGGATGTAGATTGGTTTTGAGGACAACTCAATGGACAGTGTAGGGAGAAAAGTTCCTGGCTCCTTGAATGCCGTTCCTGGAGACACTGCGATCAATGTGGGAGATATGTCAAGATGTGTGTTGGTAAAGAGGTCACACGGATAATCAGAGCAATTCTCAGAGACACTGAGAACAAGCTCGACAATTCCCTCCTGGCACTTTCCCTGTAGGAGATACCGCAAGACGTTTCTCTATATATTGGGCACTGCGCTCTACAGGGTGTTAGCAGAGACTTTCCCGGGACAGTGAAACCCTATGTCAGAGACACTGAGAAGAAGCCCCAATGTTCCTTCCAGGCACTTTCAGTGTGGGTGCCTTCTCCACGTGGTTCCTGGTTTCACTGCAGCTCTGAAGAGAATGTTAGCAAAGAGGTCATCGGGACAGTGAAAACAGTACTCAAAGACAGGGAGAGCAAGCTCTACATTACTCTCTTAGCACTTTGGATGTGGGACATACAGCGAGATGTTTGCTGCATTTGCGTTTGGCTGTTGGGAGATTTATAGCACAAAGATATCTAGTTGATTTGAAGCAGTTCCAAGAAAGTCTCTGTATATTGAGCACTGCGCTCTGCAGGGTGTTAGCAGAGACTTTCCCGGGACAGTGAAACCCTATGTCAGAGACACTGAGAAGAAGCCCCAATGTTCCCTCCAGGCACTTTCAGTGTGGGTTCCTTCTCCACGTGGTTCCTGGTTTCACTGCAGCTCTGAAGAGAATGTTAGCAAAGAGGTAACCGGGACAGTGAAAACAGTGCTCAAAGACAGGGAGAGCAAGCTCTCTCTTGGCACTTTGGATGTGGGACATACAGCGAGATGTTTGCTGCATTTGCGTTTGGCTGTTGGGAGATTTACAGCACAAAGATATCTAGTTGATTTGAAGCAGTTCCGAGAAAGTCTAAACATAATCCCCACTTTTCCCTCCTGGCACTTTCCATGTGGGAGATGTAGCAGGATGTAGATTGGTTTTGAGGACAACTCAATGGACAGTGTAGGGAGAAAAGTTCCTGGCTCCTTGAATGCCGTTCCTGGAGACACTGCGATCAATGTGGGAGATATGTCAAGATGTGTGTTGGTTTTGAGGACGGCTCTCTGGAGAGTCTTAGCAAAGAGGTCACACGGATAATCAGAGCAATTCTCAGAGACACTGAGAACAAGCTCGACAATTCCCTCCTGGCACTTTCCCTGTAGGAGATACCGCAAGACGTTTCTGTATATTGGGCACTGCGCTCTGCAGGGTGTTAGCAGAGACTTTCCCGGGACAGTGAAACCCTATGGTCAGAGACACTGAGAAGAAGCCCCAATGTTCCCTCCAGGCACTTTCAGTGTGGGTGCCTTCTCCACGTGGTTCCTGGTTTCACTGCAGCTCTGAAGAGAATGTTAGCAAAGAGCTCATCGGGACAGTGAAAACAGTACTCAAAGACAGGGAGAGCAAGCTCTACATTACTCTCTTAGCACTTTGGATGTGGGACATACAGCGAGATGTTTGCTGCTTTTGCGTTTGGCTGTTGGGAGATTTACAGCACAAAGATATCTAGTTGATTTGAAGCAGTTCCAAGAAAGTCTCTGTATATTGAGCACTGCGCTCTGCAGGGTGTTAGCAGAGACTTTCCCGGGACAGTGAAACCCTATGTCAGAGACACTGAGAAGAAGCCCCAATGTTCCCTCCAGGCACTTTCAGTGTGGGTGCCTTCTCCACGTGGTTCCTGGTTTCACTGCAGCTCTGAAGAGAATGTTAGCAAAGAGGTAACCGGGACAGTGAAAACAGTGCTCAAAGACAGGGAGAGCAAGCTCTCTCTTGGCACTTTGGATGTGGGACATACAGCGAGATGTTTGCTGCATTTGCGTTTGGCTGTTGGGAGATTTACAGCACAAAGATATCTAGTTGATTTGAAGCAGTTCCGAGAAAGTCTAAACATAATCCCCACTTTTCCCTCCTGGCACTTTCCATGTGGGAGATGTAGCAGGATGTAGATTGGTTTTGAGGACAACTCAATGGACAGTGTAGGGAGAAAAGTTCCTGGCTCCTTGAATGCCGTTCCTGGAGACACTGCGATCAATGTGGGAGATATGTCAAGATGTGTGTTGGTAAAGAGGTCACACGGATAATCAGAGCAATTCTCAGAGACACTGAGAACAAGCTCGACAATTCCCTCCTGGCACTTTCCCTGTAGGAGATACCGCAAGACGTTTCTGTATATTGGGCACTGCGCTCTGCAGGGTGTTAGCAGAGACTTTCCCGGGACAGTGAAACCCTATGTCAGAGACACTGAGAAGAAGCCCCAATGTTCCTTCCAGGCACTTTCAGTGTGGGTGCCTTCTCCACGTGGTTCCTGGTTTCACTGCAGCTCTGAAGAGAATGTTAGCAAAGAGCTCATCGGGACAGTGAAAACAGTACTCAAAGACAGGGAGAGCAAGCTCTACATTACTCTCTTGGCACTTTGGATGTGGGACATACAGCGAGATGTTTGCTGCTTTTGCGTTTGGCTGTTGGGAGATTTATAGCACAAAGATATCTAGTTGATTTGAAGCAGTTCCAAGAAAGTCTCTGTATATTGAGCACTGCGCTCTGCAGGGTGTTAGCAGAGACTTTCCCGGGACAGTGAAACCCTATGTCAGAGACACTGAGAAGAAGCCCCAATGTTCCCTCCAGGCACTTTCAGTGTGGGTGCCTTCTCCACGTGGTTCCTGGTTTCACTGCAGCTCTGAAGAGAATGTTAGCAAAGAGGTAACCGGGACAGTGAAAACAGTGCTCAAAGACAGGGAGAGCAAGCTCTCTCTTGGCACTTTGGATGTGGGACATACAGCGAGATGTTTGCTGCATTTGCGTTTGGCTGTTGGGAGATTTACAGCACAAAGATATCTAGTTGATTTGAAGCAGTTCCGAGAAAGTCTAAACATAATCCCCACTTTTCCCTCCTGGCACTTTCCATGTGGGAGATGTAGCAGGATGTAGATTGGTTTTGAGGACAACTCAATGGACAGTGTGGGGAGAAAAGTTCCTGGCTCCTTGAATGCCGTTCCTGCAGACACTGCGATCAATGTGGGAGATATGTCAAGATGTGTGTTGGTAAAGAGGTCACACGGATAATCAGAGCAATTCTCAGAGACACTGAGAACAAGCTCGACAATTCCCTCCTGGCACTTTCCCTGTAGGAGATACCGCAAGACGTTTCTGTATATTGGGCACTGCGCTCTGCAGGGTGTTAGCAGAGACTTTCCCGGGACAGTGAAACCCTATGTCAGAGACACTGAGAAGAAGCCCCAATGTTCCTTCCAGGCACTTTCAGTGTGGGTGCCTTCTCCACGTGGTTCCTGGTTTCACTGCAGCTCTGAGGAGAATGTTAGCAAAGAGGTCATCGGGACAGTGAAAACAGTACTCAAAGACAGGGAGAGCAAGCTCTACATTACTCTCTTAGCACTTTGGATGTGGGACATACAGCGAGATGTTTGCTGCTTTTGCGTTTGGCTGTTGGGAGATTTACAGCACAAAGATATCTAGTTGATTTGAAGCAGTTCCAAGAAAGTCTCTGTATATTGAGCACTGCGCTCTGCAGGGTGTTAGCAGAGACTTTCCCGGGACAGTGAAACCCTATGTCAGAGACACTGAGAAGAAGCCCCAATGTTCCCTCCAGGCACTTTCAGTGTGGGTGCCTTCTCCACGTGGTTCCTGGTTTCACTGCAGCTCTGAAGAGAATGTTAGCAAAGAGGTAACCGGGACAGTGAAAACAGTGCTCAAAGACAGGGAGAGCAAGCTCTCTCTTGGCACTTTGGATGTGGGACATACAGCGAGATGTTTGCTGCATTTGCGTTTGGCTGTTGGGAGATTTACAGCACAAAGATATCTAGTTGATTTGAAGCAGTTCCGAGAAAGTCTAAACATAATCCCCACTTTTCCCTCCTGGCACTTTCCATGTGGGAGATGTAGCAGGATGTAGATTGGTTTTGAGGACAACTCAATGGACAGTGTAGGGAGAAAAGTTCCTGGCTCCTTGAATGCCGTTCCTGCAGACACTGCGATCAATGTGGGAGATATGTCAAGATGTGTGTTGGTTTTGAGGACGGCTCTCTGGAGAGTCTTAGCAAAGAGGTCACACGGATAATCAGAGCAATTCTCAGAGACACTGAGAACAAGCTCGACAATTCCCTCCTGGCACTTTCCCTGTAGGAGATACCGCAAGACGTTTCTGTATATTGGGCACTGCGCTCTGCAGGGTGTTAGCAGAGACTTTCCCGGGACAGTGAAACCCTATGGTCAGAGACACTGAGAAGAAGCCCCAATGTTCCCTCCAGGCACTTTCAGTGTGGGTGCCTTCTCCACGTGGTTCCTGGTTTCACTGCAGCTCTGAAGAGAATGTTAGCAAAGAGCTCATCGGGACAGTGAAAACAGTACTCAAAGACAGGGAGAGCAAGCTCTACATTACTCTCTTAGCACTTTGGATGTGGGACATACAGCGAGATGTTTGCTGCTTTTGCGTTTGGCTGTTGGGAGATTTACAGCACAAAGATATCTAGTTGATTTGAAGCAGTTCCAAGAAAGTCTCTGTATATTGAGCACTGCGCTCTGCAGGGTGTTAGCAGAGACTTTCCCGGGACAGTGAAACCCTATGTCAGAGACACTGAGAAGAAGCCCCAATGTTCCCTCCAGGCACTTTCAGTGTGGGTGCCTTCTCCACGTGGTTCCTGGTTTCACTGCAGCTCTGAAGAGAATGTTAGCAAAGAGGTAACCGGGACAGTGAAAACAGTGCTCAAAGACAGGGAGAGCAAGCTCTCTCTTGGCACTTTGGATGTGGGACATACAGCGAGATGTTTGCTGCATTTGCGTTTGGCTGTTGGGAGATTTACAGCACAAAGATATCTAGTTGATTTGAAGCAGTTCCGAGAAAGTCTAAACATAATCCCCACTTTTCCCTCCTGGCACTTTCCATGTGGGAGATGTAGCAGGATGTAGATTGGTTTTGAGGACAACTCAATGGACAGTGTAGGGAGAAAAGTTCCTGGCTCCTTGAATGCCGTTCCTGGAGACACTGCGATCAATGTGGGAGATATGTCAAGATGTGTGTTGGTAAAGAGGTCACACGGATAATCAGAGCAATTCTCAGAGACACTGAGAACAAGCTCGACAATTCCCTCCTGGCACTTTCCCTGTAGGAGATACCGCAAGACGTTTCTCTATATATTGGGCACTGCGCTCTGCAGGGTGTTAGCAGAGACTTTCCCGGGACAGTGAAACCCTATGTCAGAGACACTGAGAAGAAGCCCCAATGTTCCTTCCAGGCACTTTCAGTGTGGGTGCCTTCTCCACGTGGTTCCTGGTTTCACTGCAGCTCTGAAGAGAATGTTAGCAAAGAGCTCATCGGGACAGTGAAAACAGTACTCAAAGACAGGGAGAGCAAGCTCTACATTACTCTCTTGGCACTTTGGATGTGGGACATACAGCGAGATGTTTGCTGCTTTTGCGTTTGGCTGTTGGGAGATTTATAGCACAAAGATATCTAGTTGATTTGAAGCAGTTCCAAGAAAGTCTCTGTATATTGAGCACTGCGCTCTGCAGGGTGTTAGCAGAGACTTTCCCGGGACAGTGAAACCCTATGTCACAGACACTGAGAAGAAGCCCCAATGTTCCCTCCAGGCACTTTCAGTGTGGGTGCCTTCTCCACGTGGTTCCTGGTTTCACTGCAGCTCTGAAGAGAATGTTAGCAAAGAGGTAACCGGGACAGTGAAAACAGTGCTCAAAGACAGGGAGAGCAAGCTCTCTCTTGGCACTTTGGATGTGGGACATACAGCGAGATGTTTGCTGCATTTGCGTTTGGCTGTTGGGAGATTTACAGCACAAAGATATCTAGTTGATTTGAAGCAGTTCCGAGAAAGTCTAAACATAATCCCCACTTTTCCCTCCTGGCACTTTCCATGTGGGAGATGTAGCAGGATGTAGATTGGTTTTGAGGACAACTCAATGGACAGTGTGGGGAGAAAAGTTCCTGGCTCCTTGAATGCCGTTCCTGCAGACACTGCGATCAATGTGGGAGATATGTCAAGATGTGTGTTGGTAAAGAGGTCACACGGATAATCAGAGCAATTCTCAGAGACACTGAGAACAAGCTCGACAATTCCCTCCTGGCACTTTCCCTGTAGGAGATACCGCAAGACGTTTCTGTATATTGGGCACTGCGCTCTGCAGGGTGTTAGCAGAGACTTTCCCGGGACAGTGAAACCCTATGTCAGAGACACTGAGAAGAAGCCCCAATGTTCCTTCCAGGCACTTTCAGTGTGGGTGCCTTCTCCACGTGGTTCCTGGTTTCACTGCAGCTCTGAAGAGAATGTTAGCAAAGAGGTCATCGGGACAGTGAAAACAGTACTCAAAGACAGGGAGAGCAAGCTCTACATTACTCTCTTAGCACTTTGGATGTGGGACATACAGCGAGATGTTTGCTGCTTTTGCGTTTGGCTGTTGGGAGATTTACAGCACAAAGATATCTAGTTGATTTGAAGCAGTTCCGAGAAAGTCTAAACATAATCCCCACTTTTCCCTCCTGGCACTTTCCATGTGGGAGATGTAGCAGGATGTAGATTGGTTTTGAGGACAACTCAATGGACAGTGTAGGGAGAAAAGTTCCTGGCTCCTTGAATGCCGTTCCTGGAGACACTGCGATCAATGTGGGAGATATGTCAAGATGTGTGTTGGTTTTGAGGACGGCTCTCTGGAGAGTCTTAGCAAAGAGGTCACACGGATAATCAGAGCAATTCTCAGAGACACTGAGAACAAGCTCGACAATTCCCTCCTGGCACTTTCCCTGTAGGAGATACCGCAAGACGTTTCTGTATATTGGGCACTGCGCTCTGCAGGGTGTTAGCAGAGACTTTCCCGGGACAGTGAAACCCTATGTCAGAGACATTGAGAAGAAGCCCCAGTGTTCCCTCCAGGCACTTTCAGTGTGGGTGCCTTCTCCACGTGGTTCCTGGTTTCACTGCAGCTCTGAAGAGAATGTTAGCAAAGAGCTCATCGGGACAGTGAAAACAGTACTCAAAGACAGGGAGAGCAAGCTCTACATTACTCTCTTGGCACTTTGGATGTGGGACATACAGCGAGATGTTTGCTGCTTTTGCGTTTGGCTGTTGGGAGATTTATAGCACAAAGATATCTAGTTGATTTGAAGCAGTTCCAAGAAAGTCTCTGTATATTGAGCACTGCGCTCTGCAGGGTGTTAGCAGAGACTTTCCCGGGACAGTGAAACCCTATGTCAGAGACACTGAGAAGAAGCCCCAATGTTCCCTCCAGGCACTTTCAGTGTGGGTGCCTTCTCCACGTGGTTCCTGGTTTCACTGCAGCTCTGAAGAGAATGTTAGCAAAGAGGTAACCGGGACAGTGAAAACAGTGCTCAAAGACAGGGAGAGCAAGCTCTCTCTTGGCACTTTGGATGTGGGACATACAGCGAGATGTTTGCTGCATTTGCGTTTGGCTGTTGGGAGATTTACAGCACAAAGATATCTAGTTGATTTGAAGCAGTTCCGAGAAAGTCGAAACATAATCCCCACTTTTCCCTCCTGGCACTTTCCATGTGGGAGATGTAGCAGGATGTAGATTGGTTTTGAGGACAACTCAATGGACAGTGTGGGGAGAAAAGTTCCTGGCTCCTTGAATGCCGTTCCTGCAGACACTGCGATCAATGTGGGAGATATGTCAAGATGTGTGTTGGTAAAGAGGTCACACGGATAATCAGAGCAATTCTCAGAGACACTGAGAACAAGCTCGACAATTCCCTCCTGGCACTTTCCCTGTAGGAGATACCGCAAGACGTTTCTGTATATTGGGCACTGCGCTCTGCAGGGTGTTAGCAGAGACTTTCCCGGGACAGTGAAACCCTATGTCAGAGACACTGAGAAGAAGCCCCAATGTTCCTTCCAGGCACTTTCAGTGTGGGTGCCTTCTCCACGTGGTTCCTGGTTTCACTGCAGCTCTGAAGAGAATGTTAGCAAAGAGGTCATCGGGACAGTGAAAACAGTACTCAAAGACAGGGAGAGCAAGCTCTACATTACTCTCTTAGCACTTTGGATGTGGGACATACAGCGAGATGTTTGCTGCTTTTGCGTTTGGCTGTTGGGAGATTTACAGCACAAAGATATCTAGTTGATTTGAAGCAGTTCCGAGAAAGTCTAAACATAATCCCCACTTTTCCCTCCTGGCACTTTCCATGTGGGAGATGTAGCAGGATGTAGATTGGTTTTGAGGACAACTCAATGGACAGTGTAGGGAGAAAAGTTCCTGGCTCCTTGAATGCCGTTCCTGGAGACACTGCGATCAATGTGGGAGATATGTCAAGATGTGTGTTGGTTTTGAGGACGGCTCTCTGGAGAGTCTTAGCAAAGAGGTCACACGGATAATCAGAGCAATTCTCAGAGACACTGAGAACAAGCTCGACAATTCCCTCCTGGCACTTTCCCTGTAGGAGATACCGCAAGACGTTTCTGTATATTGGGCACTGCGCTCTACAGGGTGTTAGCAGAGACTTTCCCGGGACAGTGAAACCCTATGTCAGAGACACTGAGAAGAAGCCCCAATGTTCCCTCCAGGCACTTTCAGTGTGGGTGCCTTCTCCACGTGGTTCCTGGTTTCACTGCAGCTCTGAAGAGAATGTTAGCAAAGAGGTAACCGGGACAGTGAAAACAGTGCTCAAAGACAGGGAGAGCAAGCTCTCTCTTGGCACTTTGGATGTGGGACATACAGCGAGATGTTTGCTGCATTTGCGTTTGGCTGTTGGGAGATTTACAGCACAAAGATATCTAGTTGATTTGAAGCAGTTCCGAGAAAGTCTAAACATAATCCCCACTTTTCCCTCCTGGCACTTTCCATGTGGGAGATGTAGCAGGATGTAGATTGGTTTTGAGGACAACTCAATGGACAGTGTGGGGAGAAAAGTTCCTGGCTCCTTGAATGCCGTTCCTGGAGACACTGCGATCAATGTGGGAGATATGTCAAGATGTGTGTTGGTAAAGAGGTCACACGGATAATCAGAGCAATTCTCAGAGACACTGAGAACAAGCTCGACAATTCCCTCCTGGCACTTTCCCTGTAGGAGATACCGCAAGACGTTTCTCTATATATTGGGCACTGCGCTCTGCAGGGTGTTAGCAGAGACTTTCCCGGGACAGTGAAACCCTATGTCAGAGACACTGAGAAGAAGCCCCAATGTTCCTTCCAGGCACTTTCAGTGTGGGTGCCTTCTCCACGTGGTTCCTGGTTTCACTGCAGCTCTGAAGAGAATGTTAGCAAAGAGCTCATCGGGACAGTGAAAACAGTACTCAAAGACAGGGAGAGCAAGCTCTACATTACTCTCTTGGCACTTTGGATGTGGGACATACAGCGAGATGTTTGCTGCTTTTGCGTTTGGCTGTTGGGAGATTTATAGCACAAAGATATCTAGTTGATTTGAAGCAGTTCCAAGAAAGTCTCTGTATATTGAGCACTGCGCTCTGCAGGGTGTTAGCAGAGACTTTCCCGGGACAGTGAAACCCTATGTCAGAGACACTGAGAAGAAGCCCCAATGTTCCCTCCAGGCACTTTCAGTGTGGGTGCCTTCTCCACGTGGTTCCTGGTTTCACTGCAGCTCTGAAGAGAATGTTAGCAAAGAGGTAACCGGGACAGTGAAAACAGTGCTCAAAGACAGGGAGAGCAAGCTCTCTCTTGGCACTTTGGATGTGGGACATACAGCGAGATGTTTGCTGCATTTGCGTTTGGCTGTTGGGAGATTTACAGCACAAAGATATCTAGTTGATTTGAAGCAGTTCCGAGAAAGTCTAAACATAATCCCCACTTTTCCCTCCTGGCACTTTCCATGTGGGAGATGTAGCAGGATGTAGATTGGTTTTGAGGACAACTCAATGGACAGTGTGGGGAGAAAAGTTCCTGGCTCCTTGAATGCCGTTCCTGCAGACACTGCGATCAATGTGGGAGATATGTCAAGATGTGTGTTGGTAAAGAGGTCACACGGATAATCAGAGCAATTCTCAGAGACACTGAGAACAAGCTCGACAATTCCCTCCTGGCACTTTCCCTGTAGGAGATACCGCAAGACGTTTCTGTATATTGGGCACTGCGCTCTGCAGGGTGTTAGCAGAGACTTTCCCGGGACAGTGAAACCCTATGTCAGAGACACTGAGAAGAAGCCCCAATGTTCCTTCCAGGCACTTTCAGTGTGGGTGCCTTCTCCACGTGGTTCCTGGTTTCACTGCAGCTCTGAGGAGAATGTTAGCAAAGAGGTCATCGGGACAGTGAAAACAGTACTCAAAGACAGGGAGAGCAAGCTCTACATTACTCTCTTAGCACTTTGGATGTGGGACATACAGCGAGATGTTTGCTGCTTTTGCGTTTGGCTGTTGGGAGATTTACAGCACAAAGATATCTAGTTGATTTGAAGCAGTTCCGAGAAAGTCTAAACATAATCCCCACTTTTCCCTCCTGGCACTTTCCATGTGGGAGATGTAGCAGGATGTAGATTGGTTTTGAGGACAACTCAATGGACAGTGTAGGGAGAAAAGTTCCTGGCTCCTTGAATGCCGTTCCTGGAGACACTGCGATCAATGTGGGAGATATGTCAAGATGTGTGTTGGTTTTGAGGACGGCTCTCTGGAGAGTCTTAGCAAAGAGGTCACACGGATAATCAGAGCAATTCTCAGAGACACTGAGAACAAGCTCGACAATTCCCTCCTGGCACTTTCCCTGTAGGAGATACCGCAAGACGTTTCTGTATATTGGGCACTGCGCTCTACAGGGTGTTAGCAGAGACTTTCCCGGGACAGTGAAACCCTATGTCAGAGACACTGAGAAGAAGCCCCAATGTTCCCTCCAGGCACTTTCAGTGTGGGTGCCTTCTCCACGTGGTTCCTGGTTTCACTGCAGCTCTGAAGAGAATGTTAGCAAAGAGGTAACCGGGACAGTGAAAACAGTGCTCAAAGACAGGGAGAGCAAGCTCTCTCTTGGCACTTTGGATGTGGGACATACAGCGAGATGTTTGCTGCATTTGCGTTTGGCTGTTGGGAGATTTACAGCACAAAGATATCTAGTTGATTTGAAGCAGTTCCGAGAAAGTCTAAACATAATCCCCACTTTTCCCTCCTGGCACTTTCCATGTGGGAGATGTAGCAGGATGTAGATTGGTTTTGAGGACAACTCAATGGACAGTGTGGGGAGAAAAGTTCCTGGCTCCTTGAATGCCGTTCCTGGAGACACTGCGATCAATGTGGGAGATATGTCAAGATGTGTGTTGGTAAAGAGGTCACACGGATAATCAGAGCAATTCTCAGAGACACTGAGAACAAGCTCGACAATTCCCTCCTGGCACTTTCCCTGTAGGAGATACCGCAAGACGTTTCTGTATATTGGGCACTGCGCTCTGCAGGGTGTTAGCAGAGACTTTCCCAGGACAGTGAAACCCTATGTCAGAGACACTGAGAAGAAGCCCCAATGTTCCTTCCAGGCACTTTCAGTGTGGGTGCCTTCTCCACGTGGTTCCTGGTTTCACTGCAGCTCTGAGGAGAATGTTAGCAAAGAGGTCATCGGGACAGTGAAAACAGTACTCAAAGACAGGGAGAGCAAGCTCTACATTACTCTCTTAGCACTTTGGATGTGGGACATACAGCGAGATGTTTGCTGCTTTTGCGTTTGGCTGTTGGGAGATTTACAGCACAAAGATATCTAGTTGATTTGAAGCAGTTCCAAGAAAGTCTCTGTATATTGAGCACTGCGCTCTGCAGGGTGTTAGCAGAGACTTTCCCGGGACAGTGAAACCCTATGTCAGAGACACTGAGAAGAAGCCCCAATGTTCCCTCCAGGCACTTTCAGTGTGGGTGCCTTCACCACGTGGTTCCTGGTTTCACTGCAGCTCTGAAGAGAATGTTAGCAAAGAGGTAACCGGGACAGTGAAAACAGTGCTCAAAGACAGGGAGAGCAAGCTCTCTCTTGGCACTTTGGATGTGGGACATACAGCGAGATGTTTGCTGCATTTGCGTTTGGCTGTTGGGAGATTTACAGCACAAAGATATCTAGTTGATTTGAAGCAGTTCCGAGAAAGTCTAAACATAATCCCCACTTTTCCCTCCTGGCACTTTCCATGTGGGAGATGTAGCAGGATGTAGATTGGTTTTGAGGACAACTCAATGGACAGTGTGGGGAGAAAAGTTCCTGGCTCCTTGAATGCCGTTCCTGCAGACACTGCGATCAATGTGGGAGATATGTCAAGATGTGTGTTGGTAAAGAGGTCACACGGATAATCAGAGCAATTCTCAGAGACACTGAGAACAAGCTCGACAATTCCCTCCTGGCACTTTCCCTGTAGGAGATACCGCAAGACGTTTCTGTATATTGGGCACTGCGCTCTGCAGGGTGTTAGCAGAGACTTTCCCGGGACAGTGAAACCCTATGTCAGAGACACTGAGAAGAAGCCCCAATGTTCCTTCCAGGCACTTTCAGTGTGGGTGCCTTCTCCACGTGGTTCCTGGTTTCACTGCAGCTCTGAAGAGAATGTTAGCAAAGAGGTCATCGGGACAGTGAAAACAGTACTCAAAGACAGGGAGAGCAAGCTCTACATTACTCTCTTAGCACTTTGGATGTGGGACATACAGCGAGATGTTTGCTGCTTTTGCGTTTGGCTGTTGGGAGATTTACAGCACAAAGATATCTAGTTGATTTGAAGCAGTTCCGAGAAAGTCTAAACATAATCCCCACTTTTCCCTCCTGGCACTTTCCATGTGGGAGATGTAGCAGGATGTAGATTGGTTTTGAGGACAACTCAATGGACAGTGTAGGGAGAAAAGTTCCTGGCTCCTTGAATGCCGTTCCTGGAGACACTGCGATCAATGTGGGAGATATGTCAAGATGTGTGTTGGTTTTGAGGACGGCTCTCTGGAGAGTCTTAGCAAAGAGGTCACACGGATAATCAGAGCAATTCTCAGAGACACTGAGAACAAGCTCGACAATTCCCTCCTGGCACTTTCCCTGTAGGAGATACCGCAAGACGTTTCTGTATATTGGGCACTGCGCTCTGCAGGGTGTTAGCAGAGACTTTCCCGGGACAGTGAAACCCTATGTCAGAGACATTGAGAAGAAGCCCCAGTGTTCCCTCCAGGCACTTTCAGTGTGGGTGCCTTCTCCACGTGGTTCCTGGTTTCACTGCAGCTCTGAAGAGAATGTTAGCAAAGAGCTCATCGGGACAGTGAAAACAGTACTCAAAGACAGGGAGAGCAAGCTCTACATTACTCTCTTGGCACTTTGGATGTGGGACATACAGCGAGATGTTTGCTGCTTTTGCGTTTGGCTGTTGGGAGATTTATAGCACAAAGATATCTAGTTGATTTGAAGCAGTTCCAAGAAAGTCTCTGTATATTGAGCACTGCGCTCTGCAGGGTGTTAGCAGAGACTTTCCCGGGACAGTGAAACCCTATGTCAGAGACACTGAGAAGAAGCCCCAATGTTCCCTCCAGGCACTTTCAGTGTGGGTGCCTTCTCCACGTGGTTCCTGGTTTCACTGCAGCTCTGAAGAGAATGTTAGCAAAGAGGTAACCGGGACAGTGAAAACAGTGCTCAAAGACAGGGAGAGCAAGCTCTCTCTTGGCACTTTGGATGTGGGACATACAGCGAGATGTTTGCTGCATTTGCGTTTGGCTGTTGGGAGATTTACAGCACAAAGATATCTAGTTGATTTGAAGCAGTTCCGAGAAAGTCGAAACATAATCCCCACTTTTCCCTCCTGGCACTTTCCATGTGGGAGATGTAGCAGGATGTAGATTGGTTTTGAGGACAACTCAATGGACAGTGTGGGGAGAAAAGTTCCTGGCTCCTTGAATGCCGTTCCTGCAGACACTGCGATCAATGTGGGAGATATGTCAAGATGTGTGTTGGTAAAGAGGTCACACGGATAATCAGAGCAATTCTCAGAGACACTGAGAACAAGCTCGACAATTCCCTCCTGGCACTTTCCCTGTAGGAGATACCGCAAGACGTTTCTGTATATTGGGCACTGCGCTCTGCAGGGTGTTAGCAGAGACTTTCCCGGGACAGTGAAACCCTATGTCAGAGACACTGAGAAGAAGCCCCAATGTTCCTTCCAGGCACTTTCAGTGTGGGTGCCTTCTCCACGTGGTTCCTGGTTTCACTGCAGCTCTGAAGAGAATGTTAGCAAAGAGGTCATCGGGACAGTGAAAACAGTACTCAAAGACAGGGAGAGCAAGCTCTACATTACTCTCTTAGCACTTTGGATGTGGGACATACAGCGAGATGTTTGCTGCTTTTGCGTTTGGCTGTTGGGAGATTTACAGCACAAAGATATCTAGTTGATTTGAAGCAGTTCCGAGAAAGTCTAAACATAATCCCCACTTTTCCCTCCTGGCACTTTCCATGTGGGAGATGTAGCAGGATGTAGATTGGTTTTGAGGACAACTCAATGGACAGTGTAGGGAGAAAAGTTCCTGGCTCCTTGAATGCCGTTCCTGGAGACACTGCGATCAATGTGGGAGATATGTCAAGATGTGTGTTGGTTTTGAGGACGGCTCTCTGGAGAGTCTTAGCAAAGAGGTCACACGGATAATCAGAGCAATTCTCAGAGACACTGAGAACAAGCTCGACAATTCCCTCCTGGCACTTTCCCTGTAGGAGATACCGCAAGACGTTTCTGTATATTGGGCACTGCGCTCTACAGGGTGTTAGCAGAGACTTTCCCGGGACAGTGAAACCCTATGTCAGAGACACTGAGAAGAAGCCCCAATGTTCCCTCCAGGCACTTTCAGTGTGGGTGCCTTCTCCACGTGGTTCCTGGTTTCACTGCAGCTCTGAAGAGAATGTTAGCAAAGAGGTAACCGGGACAGTGAAAACAGTGCTCAAAGACAGGGAGAGCAAGCTCTCTCTTGGCACTTTGGATGTGGGACATACAGCGAGATGTTTGCTGCATTTGCGTTTGGCTGTTGGGAGATTTACAGCACAAAGATATCTAGTTGATTTGAAGCAGTTCCGAGAAAGTCTAAACATAATCCCCACTTTTCCCTCCTGGCACTTTCCATGTGGGAGATGTAGCAGGATGTAGATTGGTTTTGAGGACAACTCAATGGACAGTGTGGGGAGAAAAGTTCCTGGCTCCTTGAATGCCGTTCCTGGAGACACTGCGATCAATGTGGGAGATATGTCAAGATGTGTGTTGGTAAAGAGGTCACACGGATAATCAGAGCAATTCTCAGAGACACTGAGAACAAGCTCGACAATTCCCTCCTGGCACTTTCCCTGTAGGAGATACCGCAAGACGTTTCTCTATATATTGGGCACTGCGCTCTGCAGGGTGTTAGCAGAGACTTTCCCGGGACAGTGAAACCCTATGTCAGAGACACTGAGAAGAAGCCCCAATGTTCCTTCCAGGCACTTTCAGTGTGGGTGCCTTCTCCACGTGGTTCCTGGTTTCACTGCAGCTCTGAAGAGAATGTTAGCAAAGAGCTCATCGGGACAGTGAAAACAGTACTCAAAGACAGGGAGAGCAAGCTCTACATTACTCTCTTGGCACTTTGGATGTGGGACATACAGCGAGATGTTTGCTGCTTTTGCGTTTGGCTGTTGGGAGATTTATAGCACAAAGATATCTAGTTGATTTGAAGCAGTTCCAAGAAAGTCTCTGTATATTGAGCACTGCGCTCTGCAGGGTGTTAGCAGAGACTTTCCCGGGACAGTGAAACCCTATGTCAGAGACACTGAGAAGAAGCCCCAATGTTCCCTCCAGGCACTTTCAGTGTGGGTGCCTTCTCCACGTGGTTCCTGGTTTCACTGCAGCTCTGAAGAGAATGTTAGCAAAGAGGTAACCGGGACAGTGAAAACAGTGCTCAAAGACAGGGAGAGCAAGCTCTCTCTTGGCACTTTGGATGTGGGACATACAGCGAGATGTTTGCTGCATTTGCGTTTGGCTGTTGGGAGATTTACAGCACAAAGATATCTAGTTGATTTGAAGCAGTTCCGAGAAAGTCTAAACATAATCCCCACTTTTCCCTCCTGGCACTTTCCATGTGGGAGATGTAGCAGGATGTAGATTGGTTTTGAGGACAACTCAATGGACAGTGTGGGGAGAAAAGTTCCTGGCTCCTTGAATGCCGTTCCTGCAGACACTGCGATCAATGTGGGAGATATGTCAAGATGTGTGTTGGTAAAGAGGTCACACGGATAATCAGAGCAATTCTCAGAGACACTGAGAACAAGCTCGACAATTCCCTCCTGGCACTTTCCCTGTAGGAGATACCGCAAGACGTTTCTGTATATTGGGCACTGCGCTCTGCAGGGTGTTAGCAGAGACTTTCCCGGGACAGTGAAACCCTATGTCAGAGACACTGAGAAGAAGCCCCAATGTTCCTTCCAGGCACTTTCAGTGTGGGTGCCTTCTCCACGTGGTTCCTGGTTTCACTGCAGCTCTGAGGAGAATGTTAGCAAAGAGGTCATCGGGACAGTGAAAACAGTACTCAAAGACAGGGAGAGCAAGCTCTACATTACTCTCTTAGCACTTTGGATGTGGGACATACAGCGAGATGTTTGCTGCTTTTGCGTTTGGCTGTTGGGAGATTTACAGCACAAAGATATCTAGTTGATTTGAAGCAGTTCCGAGAAAGTCTAAACATAATCCCCACTTTTCCCTCCTGGCACTTTCCATGTGGGAGATGTAGCAGGATGTAGATTGGTTTTGAGGACAACTCAATGGACAGTGTAGGGAGAAAAGTTCCTGGCTCCTTGAATGCCGTTCCTGGAGACACTGCGATCAATGTGGGAGATATGTCAAGATGTGTGTTGGTTTTGAGGACGGCTCTCTGGAGAGTCTTAGCAAAGAGGTCACACGGATAATCAGAGCAATTCTCAGAGACACTGAGAACAAGCTCGACAATTCCCTCCTGGCACTTTCCCTGTAGGAGATACCGCAAGACGTTTCTGTATATTGGGCACTGCGCTCTACAGGGTGTTAGCAGAGACTTTCCCGGGACAGTGAAACCCTATGTCAGAGACACTGAGAAGAAGCCCCAATGTTCCCTCCAGGCACTTTCAGTGTGGGTGCCTTCTCCACGTGGTTCCTGGTTTCACTGCAGCTCTGAAGAGAATGTTAGCAAAGAGGTAACCGGGACAGTGAAAACAGTGCTCAAAGACAGGGAGAGCAAGCTCTCTCTTGGCACTTTGGATGTGGGACATACAGCGAGATGTTTGCTGCATTTGCGTTTGGCTGTTGGGAGATTTACAGCACAAAGATATCTAGTTGATTTGAAGCAGTTCCGAGAAAGTCTAAACATAATCCCCACTTTTCCCTCCTGGCACTTTCCATGTGGGAGATGTAGCAGGATGTAGATTGGTTTTGAGGACAACTCAATGGACAGTGTGGGGAGAAAAGTTCCTGGCTCCTTGAATGCCGTTCCTGGAGACACTGCGATCAATGTGGGAGATATGTCAAGATGTGTGTTGGTAAAGAGGTCACACGGATAATCAGAGCAATTCTCAGAGACACTGAGAACAAGCTCGACAATTCCCTCCTGGCACTTTCCCTGTAGGAGATACCGCAAGACGTTTCTGTATATTGGGCACTGCGCTCTGCAGGGTGTTAGCAGAGACTTTCCCAGGACAGTGAAACCCTATGTCAGAGACACTGAGAAGAAGCCCCAATGTTCCTTCCAGGCACTTTCAGTGTGGGTGCCTTCTCCACGTGGTTCCTGGTTTCACTGCAGCTCTGAGGAGAATGTTAGCAAAGAGGTCATCGGGACAGTGAAAACAGTACTCAAAGACAGGGAGAGCAAGCTCTACATTACTCTCTTAGCACTTTGGATGTGGGACATACAGCGAGATGTTTGCTGCTTTTGCGTTTGGCTGTTGGGAGATTTACAGCACAAAGATATCTAGTTGATTTGAAGCAGTTCCAAGAAAGTCTCTGTATATTGAGCACTGCGCTCTGCAGGGTGTTAGCAGAGACTTTCCCGGGACAGTGAAACCCTATGTCAGAGACACTGAGAAGAAGCCCCAATGTTCCCTCCAGGCACTTTCAGTGTGGGTGCCTTCACCACGTGGTTCCTGGTTTCACTGCAGCTCTGAAGAGAATGTTAGCAAAGAGGTAACCGGGACAGTGAAAACAGTGCTCAAAGACAGGGAGAGCAAGCTCTCTCTTGGCACTTTGGATGTGGGACATACAGCGAGATGTTTGCTGCATTTGCGTTTGGCTGTTGGGAGATTTACAGCACAAAGATATCTAGTTGATTTGAAGCAGTTCCGAGAAAGTCTAAACATAATCCCCACTTTTCCCTCCTGGCACTTTCCATGTGGGAGATGTAGCAGGATGTAGATTGGTTTTGAGGACAACTCAATGGACAGTGTGGGGAGAAAAGTTCCTGGCTCCTTGAATGCCGTTCCTGCAGACACTGCGATCAATGTGGGAGATATGTCAAGATGTGTGTTGGTAAAGAGGTCACACGGATAATCAGAGCAATTCTCAGAGACACTGAGAACAAGCTCGACAATTCCCTCCTGGCACTTTCCCTGTAGGAGATACCGCAAGACGTTTCTGTATATTGGGCACTGCGCTCTGCAGGGTGTTAGCAGAGACTTTCCCGGGACAGTGAAACCCTATGTCAGAGACACTGAGAAGAAGCCCCAATGTTCCTTCCAGGCACTTTCAGTGTGGGTGCCTTCTCCACGTGGTTCCTGGTTTCACTGCAGCTCTGAGGAGAATGTTAGCAAAGAGGTCATCGGGACAGTGAAAACAGTACTCAAAGACAGGGAGAGCAAGCTCTACATTACTCTCTTAGCACTTTGGATGTGGGACATACAGCGAGATGTTTGCTGCTTTTGCGTTTGGCTGTTGGGAGATTTACAGCACAAAGATATCTAGTTGATTTGAAGCAGTTCCGAGAAAGTCTAAACATAATCCCCACTTTTCCCTCCTGGCACTTTCCATGTGGGAGATGTAGCAGGATGTAGATTGGTTTTGAGGACAACTCAATGGACAGTGTAGGGAGAAAAGTTCCTGGCTCCTTGAATGCCGTTCCTGGAGACACTGCGATCAATGTGGGAGATATGTCAAGATGTGTGTTGGTTTTGAGGACGGCTCTCTGGAGAGTCTTAGCAAAGAGGTCACACGGATAATCAGAGCAATTCTCAGAGACACTGAGAACAAGCTCGACAATTCCCTCCTGGCACTTTCCCTGTAGGAGATACCGCAAGACGTTTCTGTATATTGGGCACTGCGCTCTACAGGGTGTTAGCAGAGACTTTCCCGGGACAGTGAAACCCTATGGTCAGAGACACTGAGAAGAAGCCCCAATGTTCCCTCCAGGCACTTTCAGTGTGGGTGCCTTCTCCACGTGGTTCCTGGTTTCACTGCAGCTCTGAAGAGAATGTTAGCAAAGAGGTAACCGGGACAGTGAAAACAGTGCTCAAAGACAGGGAGAGCAAGCTCTCTCTTGGCACTTTGGATGTGGGACATACAGCGAGATGTTTGCTGCATTTGCGTTTGGCTGTTGGGAGATTTACAGCACAAAGATATCTAGTTGATTTGAAGCAGTTCCGAGAAAGTCGAAACATAATCCCCACTTTTCCCTCCTGGCACTTTCCATGTGGGAGATGTAGCAGGATGTAGATTGGTTTTGAGGACAACTCAATGGACAGTGTGGGGAGAAAAGTTCCTGGCTCCTTGAATGCCGTTCCTGGAGACACTGCGATCAATGTGGGAGATATGTCAAGATGTGTGTTGGTAAAGAGGTCACACGGATAATCAGAGCAATTCTCAGAGACACTGAGAACAAGCTCGACAATTCCCTCCTGGCACTTTCCCTGTAGGAGATACAGCAAGACGTTTCTCTATATATTGGGCACTGCGCTCTGCAGGGTGTTAGCAGAGACTTTCCCGGGACAGTGAAACCCTATGTCAGAGACACTGAGAAGAAGCCCCAATGTTCCTTCCAGGCACTTTCAGTGTGGGTGCCTTCTCCACGTGGTTCCTGGTTTCACTGCAGCTCTGAAGAGAATGTTAGCAAAGAGCTCATCGGGACAGTGAAAACAGTACTCAAAGACAGGGAGAGCAAGCTCTACATTACTCTCTTGGCACTTTGGATGTGGGACATACAGCGAGATGTTTGCTGCTTTTGCGTTTGGCTGTTGGGAGATTTATAGCACAAAGATATCTAGTTGATTTGAAGCAGTTCCAAGAAAGTCTCTGTATATTGAGCACTGCGCTCTGCAGGGTGTTAGCAGAGACTTTCCCGGGACAGTGAAACCCTATGTCACAGACACTGAGAAGAAGCCCCAATGTTCCCTCCAGGCACTTTCAGTGTGGGTGCCTTCTCCACGTGGTTCCTGGTTTCACTGCAGCTCTGAAGAGAATGTTAGCAAAGAGGTAACCGGGACAGTGAAAACAGTGCTCAAAGACAGGGAGAGCAAGCTCTCTCTTGGCACTTTGGATGTGGGACATACAGCGAGATGTTTGCTGCATTTGCGTTTGGCTGTTGGGAGATTTACAGCACAAAGATATCTAGTTGATTTGAAGCAGTTCCGAGAAAGTCTAAACATAATCCCCACTTTTCCCTCCTGGCACTTTCCATGTGGGAGATGTAGCAGGATGTAGATTGGTTTTGAGGACAACTCAATGGACAGTGTGGGGAGAAAAGTTCCTGGCTCCTTGAATGCCGTTCCTGCAGACACTGCGATCAATGTGGGAGATATGTCAAGATGTGTGTTGGTAAAGAGGTCACACGGATAATCAGAGCAATTCTCAGAGACACTGAGAACAAGCTCGACAATTCCCTCCTGGCACTTTCCCTGTAGGAGATACCGCAAGACGTTTCTGTATATTGGGCACTGCGCTCTGCAGGGTGTTAGCAGAGACTTTCCCGGGACAGTGAAACCCTATGTCAGAGACACTGAGAAGAAGCCCCAATGTTCCTTCCAGGCACTTTCAGTGTGGGTGCCTTCTCCACGTGGTTCCTGGTTTCACTGCAGCTCTGAGGAGAATGTTAGCAAAGAGGTCATCGGGACAGTGAAAACAGTACTCAAAGACAGGGAGAGCAAGCTCTACATTACTCTCTTAGCACTTTGGATGTGGGACATACAGCGAGATGTTTGCTGCTTTTGCGTTTGGCTGTTGGGAGATTTACAGCACAAAGATATCTAGTTGATTTGAAGCAGTTCCGAGAAAGTCTAAACATAATCCCCACTTTTCCCTCCTGGCACTTTCCATGTGGGAGATGTAGCAGGATGTAGATTGGTTTTGAGGACAACTCAATGGACAGTGTAGGGAGAAAAGTTCCTGGCTCCTTGAATGCCGTTCCTGGAGACACTGCGATCAATGTGGGAGATATGTCAAGATGTGTGTTGGTTTTGAGGACGGCTCTCTGGAGAGTCTTAGCAAAGAGGTCACACGGATAATCAGAGCAATTCTCAGAGACACTGAGAACAAGCTCGACAATTCCCTCCTGGCACTTTCCCTGTAGGAGATACCGCAAGACGTTTCTGTATATTGGGCACTGCGCTCTACAGGGTGTTAGCAGAGACTTTCCCGGGACAGTGAAACCCTATGTCAGAGACACTGAGAAGAAGCCCCAATGTTCCCTCCAGGCACTTTCAGTGTGGGTGCCTTCTCCACGTGGTTCCTGGTTTCACTGCAGCTCTGAAGAGAATGTTAGCAAAGAGGTAACCGGGACAGTGAAAACAGTGCTCAAAGACAGGGAGAGCAAGCTCTCTCTTGGCACTTTGGATGTGGGACATACAGCGAGATGTTTGCTGCATTTGCGTTTGGCTGTTGGGAGATTTACAGCACAAAGATATCTAGTTGATTTGAAGCAGTTCCGAGAAAGTCGAAACATAATCCCCACTTTTCCCTCCTGGCACTTTCCATGTGGGAGATGTAGCAGGATGTAGATTGGTTTTGAGGACAACTCAATGGACAGTGTGGGGAGAAAAGTTCCTGGCTCCTTGAATGCCGTTCCTGGAGACACTGCGATCAATGTGGGAGATATGTCAAGATGTGTGTTGGTAAAGAGGTCACACGGATAATCAGAGCAATTCTCAGAGACACTGAGAACAAGCTCGACAATTCCCTCCTGGCACTTTCCCTGTAGGAGATACCGCAAGACGTTTCTGTATATTGGGCACTGCGCTCTGCAGGGTGTTAGCAGAGACTTTCCCGGGACAGTGAAACCCTATGTCAGAGACACTGAGAAGAAGCCCCAATGTTCCTTCCAGGCACTTTCAGTGTGGGTGCCTTCTCCACGTGGTTCCTGGTTTCACTGCAGCTCTGAGGAGAATGTTAGCAAAGAGGTCATCGGGACTGTGAAAACAGTACTCAAAGACAGGGAGAGCAAGCTCTACATTACTCTCTTAGCACTTTGGATGTGGGACATACAGCGAGATGTTTGCTGCTTTTGCGTTTGGCTGTTGGGAGATTTACAGCACAAAGATATCTAGTTGATTTGAAGCAGTTCCGAGAAAGTCTAAACATAATCCCCACTTTTCCCTCCTGGCACTTTCCATGTGGGAGATGTAGCAGGATGTAGATTGGTTTTGAGGACAACTCAATGGACAGTGTAGGGAGAAAAGTTCCTGGCTCCTTGAATGCCGTTCCTGGAGACACTGCGATCAATGTGGGAGATATGTCAAGATGTGTGTTGGTTTTGAGGACGGCTCTCTGGAGAGTCTTAGCAAAGAGGTCACACGGATAATCAGAGCAATTCTCAGAGACACTGAGAACAAGCTCGACAATTCCCTCCTGGCACTTTCCCTGTAGGAGATACCGCAAGACGTTTCTGTATATTGGGCACTGCGCTCTACAGGGTGTTAGCAGAGACTTTCCCGGGACAGTGAAACCCTATGTCAGAGACACTGAGAAGAAGCCCCAATGTTCCCTCCAGGCACTTTCAGTGTGGGTGCCTTCTCCACGTGGTTCCTGGTTTCACTGCAGCTCTGAAGAGAATGTTAGCAAAGAGGTAACCGGGACAGTGAAAACAGTGCTCAAAGACAGGGAGAGCAAGCTCTCTCTTGGCACTTTGGATGTGGGACATACAGCGAGATGTTTGCTGCATTTGCGTTTGGCTGTTGGGAGATTTACAGCACAAAGATATCTAGTTGATTTGAAGCAGTTCCGAGAAAGTCTAAACATAATCCCCACTTTTCCCTCCTGGCACTTTCCATGTGGGAGATGTAGCAGGATGTAGATTGGTTTTGAGGACAACTCAATGGACAGTGTGGGGAGAAAAGTTCCTGGCTCCTTGAATGCCGTTCCTGGAGACACTGCGATCAATGTGGGAGATATGTCAAGATGTGTGTTGGTAAAGAGGTCACACGGATAATCAGAGCAATTCTCAGAGACACTGAGAACAAGCTCGACAATTCCCTCCTGGCACTTTCCCTGTAGGAGATACCGCAAGACGTTTCTGTATATTGGGCACTGCGCTCTGCAGGGTGTTAGCAGAGACTTTCCCGGGACAGTGAAACCCTATGTCAGAGACACTGAGAAGAAGCCCCAATGTTCCTTCCAGGCACTTTCAGTGTGGGTGCCTTCTCCACGTGGTTCCTGGTTTCACTGCAGCTCTGAGGAGAATGTTAGCAAAGAGGTCATCGGGACAGTGAAAACAGTACTCAAAGACAGGGAGAGCAAGCTCTACATTACTCTCTTAGCACTTTGGATGTGGGACATACAGCGAGATGTTTGCTGCTTTTGCGTTTGGCTGTTGGGAGATTTACAGCACAAAGATATCTAGTTGATTTGAAGCAGTTCCGAGAAAGTCTAAACATAATCCCCACTTTTCCCTCCTGGCACTTTCCATGTGGGAGATGTAGCAGGATGTAGATTGGTTTTGAGGACAACTCAATGGACAGTGTAGGGAGAAAAGTTCCTGGCTCCTTGAATGCCGTTCCTGGAGACACTGCGATCAATGTGGGAGATATGTCAAGATGTGTGTTGGTTTTGAGGACGGCTCTCTGGAGAGTCTTAGCAAAGAGGTCACACGGATAATCAGAGCAATTCTCAGAGACACTGAGAACAAGCTCGACAATTCCCTCCTGGCACTTTCCCTGTAGGAGATACCGCAAGACGTTTCTGTATATTGGGCACTGCGCTCTACAGGGTGTTAGCAGAGACTTTCCCGGGACAGTGAAACCCTATGGTCAGAGACACTGAGAAGAAGCCCCAATGTTCCCTCCAGGCACTTTCAGTGTGGGTGCCTTCTCCACGTGGTTCCTGGTTTCACTGCAGCTCTGAAGAGAATGTTAGCAAAGAGCTCATCGGGACAGTGAAAACAGTACTCAAAGACAGGGAGAGCAAGCTCTACATTACTCTCTTAGCACTTTGGATGTGGGACATACAGCGAGATGTTTGCTGCTTTTGCATTTGGCTGTTGGGAGATTTACAGCACAAAGATATCTAGTTGATTTGAAGCAGTTCCGAGAAAGTCTAAACATAATCCCCACTTTTCCCTCCTGGCACTTTCCATGTGGGAGATGTAGCAGGATGTAGATTGGTTTTGAGGACAACTCAATGGACAGTGTAGGGAGAAAAGTTCCTGGCTCCTTGAATGCCGTTCCTGGAGACACTGCGATCAATGTGGGAGATATGTCAAGATGTGTGTTGGTTTTGAGGACGGCTCTCTGGAGAGTCTTAGCAAAGAGGTCACACGGATAATCAGAGCAATTCTCAGAGACACTGAGAACAAGCTCGACAATTCCCTCCTGGCACTTTCCCTGTAGGAGATACCGCAAGACGTTTCTGTATATTGGGCACTGCGCTCTACAGGGTGTTAGCAGAGACTTTCCCGGGACAGTGAAACCCTATGTCAGAGACACTGAGAAGAAGCCCCAATGTTCCCTCCAGGCACTTTCAGTGTGGGTGCCTTCTCCACGTGGTTCCTGGTTTCACTGCAGCTCTGAAGAGAATGTTAGCAAAGAGGTAACCGGGACAGTGAAAACAGTGCTCAAAGACAGGGAGAGCAAGCTCTCTCTTGGCACTTTGGATGTGGGACATACAGCGAGATGTTTGCTGCATTTGCGTTTGGCTGTTGGGAGATTTACAGCACAAAGATATCTAGTTGATTTGAAGCAGTTCCGAGAAAGTCTAAACATAATCCCCACTTTTCCCTCCTGGCACTTTCCATGTGGGAGATGTAGCAGGATGTAGATTGGTT
The DNA here is from genome assembly GCF_963924245.1 of Chroicocephalus ridibundus. Lineage (NCBI taxonomy): Eukaryota > Metazoa > Chordata > Aves > Charadriiformes > Laridae > Chroicocephalus > Chroicocephalus ridibundus. The sequence goes on from NW_026961201.1 coordinate 181,060, forward strand.
TTGAGGACAACTCAATGGACAGTGTGGGGAGAAAAGTTCCTGGCTCCTTGAATGCCGTTCCTGGAGACACTGCGATCAATGTGGGAGATATGTCAAGATGTGTGTTGGTAAAGAGGTCACACGGATAATCAGAGCAATTCTCAGAGACACTGAGAACAAGCTCGACAATTCCCTCCTGGCACTTTCCCTGTAGGAGATACCGCAAGACGTTTCTGTATATTGGGCACTGCGCTCTGCAGGGTGTTAGCAGAGACTTTCCCGGGACAGTGAAACCCTATGTCAGAGACACTGAGAAGAAGCCCCAATGTTCCTTCCAGGCACTTTCAGTGTGGGTGCCTTCTCCACGTGGTTCCTGGTTTCACTGCAGCTCTGAGGAGAATGTTAGCAAAGAGGTCATCGGGACAGTGAAAACAGTACTCAAAGACAGGGAGAGCAAGCTCTACATTACTCTCTTAGCACTTTGGATGTGGGACATACAGCGAGATGTTTGCTGCTTTTGCGTTTGGCTGTTGGGAGATTTACAGCACAAAGATATCTAGTTGATTTGAAGCAGTTCCGAGAAAGTCTAAACATAATCCCCACTTTTCCCTCCTGGCACTTTCCATGTGGGAGATGTAGCAGGATGTAGATTGGTTTTGAGGACAACTCAATGGACAGTGTAGGGAGAAAAGTTCCTGGCTCCTTGAATGCCGTTCCTGGAGACACTGCGATCAATGTGGGAGATATGTCAAGATGTGTGTTGGTTTTGAGGACGGCTCTCTGGAGAGTCTTAGCAAAGAGGTCACACGGATAATCAGAGCAATTCTCAGAGACACTGAGAACAAGCTCGACAATTCCCTCCTGGCACTTTCCCTGTAGGAGATACCGCAAGACGTTTCTGTATATTGGGCACTGCGCTCTACAGGGTGTTAGCAGAGACTTTCCCGGGACAGTGAAACCCTATGGTCAGAGACACTGAGAAGAAGCCCCAATGTTCCCTCCAGGCACTTTCAGTGTGGGTGCCTTCTCCACGTGGTTCCTGGTTTCACTGCAGCTCTGAAGAGAATGTTAGCAAAGAGCTCATCGGGACAGTGAAAACAGTACTCAAAGACAGGGAGAGCAAGCTCTACATTACTCTCTTAGCACTTTGGATGTGGGACATACAGCGAGATGTTTGCTGCTTTTGCGTTTGGCTGTTGGGAGATTTACAGCACAAAGATATCTAGTTGATTTGAAGCAGTTCCAAGAAAGTCTCTGTATATTGAGCACTGCGCTCTGCAGGGTGTTAGCAGAGACTTTCCCGGGACAGTGAAACCCTATGTCAGAGACACTGAGAAGAAGCCCCAATGTTCCCTCCAGGCACTTTCAGTGTGGGTGCCTTCTCCACGTGGTTCCTGGTTTCACTGCAGCTCTGAAGAGAATGTTAGCAAAGAGGTAACCGGGACAGTGAAAACAGTGCTCAAAGACAGGGAGAGCAAGCTCTCTCTTGGCACTTTGGATGTGGGACATACAGCGAGATGTTTGCTGCATTTGCGTTTGGCTGTTGGGAGATTTACAGCACAAAGATATCTAGTTGATTTGAAGCAGTTCCGAGAAAGTCGAAACATAATCCCCACTTTTCCCTCCTGGCACTTTCCATGTGGGAGATGTAGCAGGATGTAGATTGGTTTTGAGGACAACTCAATGGACAGTGTAGGGAGAAAAGTTCCTGGCTCCTTGAATGCCATTCCTGGAGACACTGCGATCAATGTGGGAGATATGTCAAGATGTGTGTTGGTAAAGAGGTCACACGGATAATCAGAGCAATTCTCAGAGACACTGAGAACAAGCTCGACAATTCCCTCCTGGCACTTTCCCTGTAGGAGATACCGCAAGACGTTTCTGTATATTGGGCACTGCGCTCTGCAGGGTGTTAGCAGAGACTTTCCCGGGACAGTGAAACCCTATGTCAGAGACACTGAGAAGAAGCCCCAGTGTTCCCTCCAGGCACTTTCAGTGTGGGTGCCTTCTCCACGTGGTTCCTGGTTTCACTGCAGCTCTGAAGAGAATGTTAGCATAGAGGTCATCGGGACAGTGAAAACAGTACTCAAAGACAGGGAGAGCAAGCTCTACATTACTCTCTTAGCACTTTGGATGTGGGACATACAGCGAGATGTTTGCTGCTTTTGCGTTTGGCTGTTGGGAGATTTACAGCACAAAGATATCTAGTTGATTTGAAGCAGTTCCAAGAAAGTCTCTGTATATTGAGCACTGCGCTCTGCAGGGTGTTAGCAGAGACTTTCCCGGGACAGTGAAACCCTATGTCAGAGACACTGAGAAGAAGCCCCAATGTTCCCTCCAGGCACTTTCAGTGTGGGTGCCTTCTCCACGTGGTTCCTGGTTTCACTGCAGCTCTGAAGAGAATGTTAGCAAAGAGGTAACCGGGACAGTGAAAACAGTACTCAAACACAGGGAGAGCAAGCTCTCTCTTGGCACTTTGGATGTGGGACATACAGCGAGATGTTTGCTGCATTTGCGTTTGGCTGTTGGGAGATTTACAGCACAAAGATATCTAGTTGATTTGAAGCAGTTCCGAGAAAGTCTAAACATAATCCCCACTTTTCCCTCCTGGCACTTTCCATGTGGGAGATGTAGCAGGATGTAGATTGGTTTTGAGGACAACTCAATGGACAGTGTAGGGAGAAAAGTTCCTGGCTCCTTGAATGCCGTTCCTGGAGACACTGCGATCAATGTGGGAGATATGTCAAGATGTGTGTTGGTAAAGAGGTCACACGGATAATCAGAGCAATTCTCAGAGACACTGAGAACAAGCTCGACAATTCCCTCCTGGCACTTTCCCTGTAGGAGATACCGCAAGACGTTTCTGTATATTGGGCACAGCGCTCTGCAGGGTGTTAGCAGAGACTTTCCCGGGACAGTGAAACCCTATGTCAGAGACACTGAGAAGAAGCCCCAATGTTCCCTCCAGGCACTTTCAGTGTGGGTGCCTTCTCCACGTGGTTCCTGGTTTCACTGCAGCTCTGAAGAGAATGTTAGCAAAGAGGTAACCGGGACAGTGAAAACAGTGCTCAAAGACAGGGAGAGCAAGCTCTCTCTTGGCACTTTGGATGTGGGACATACAGCGAGATGTTTGCTGCATTTGCGTTTGGCTGTTGGGAGATTTACAGCACAAAGATATCTAGTTGATTTGAAGCAGTTCCGAGAAAGTCTAAACATAATCCCCACTTTTCCCTCCTGGCACTTTCCATGTGGGAGATGTAGCAGGATGTAGATTGGTTTTGAGGACAACTCAATGGACAGTGTAGGGAGAAAAGTTCCTGGCTCCTTGAATGCCGTTCCTGGAGACACTGCGATCAATGTGGGAGATATGTCAAGATGTGTGTTGGTAAAGAGGTCACACGGATAATCAGAGCAATTCTCAGAGACACTGAGATCAAGCTCGACAATTCCCTCCTGGCACTTTCCCTGTAGGAGATACCGCAAGACGTTTCTGTATATTGGGCACTGCGCTCTGCAGGGTGTTAGCAGAGACTTTCCCGGGACAGTGAAACCCTATGTCAGAGACACTGAGAAGAAGCCCCAATGTTCCTTCCAGGCACTTTCAGTGTGGGTGCCTTCTCCACGTGGTTCCTGGTTTCACTGCAGCTCTGAAGAGAATGTTAGCAAAGAGGTCATCGGGACAGTGAAAACAGTACTCAAAGACAGGGAGAGCAAGCTCTACATTACTCTCTTAGCACTTTGGATGTGGGACATACAGCGAGATGTTTGCTGCATTTGCGTTTGGCTGTTGGGAGATTTATAGCACAAAGATATCTAGTTGATTTGAAGCAGTTCCAAGAAAGTCTCTGTATATTGAGCACTGCGCTCTGCAGGGTGTTAGCAGAGACTTTCCCGGGACAGTGAAACCCTATGTCAGAGACACTGAGAAGAAGCCCCAATGTTCCCTCCAGGCACTTTCAGTGTGGGTGCCTTCTCCACGTGGTTCCTGGTTTCACTGCAGCTCTGAAGAGAATGTTAGCAAAGAGGTAACCGGGACAGTGAAAACAGTGCTCAAAGACAGGGAGAGCAAGCTCTCTCTTGGCACTTTGGATGTGGGACATACAGCGAGATGTTTGCTGCATTTGCGTTTGGCTGTTGGGAGATTTACAGCACAAAGATATCTAGTTGATTTGAAGCAGTTCCGAGAAAGTCTAAACATAATCCCCACTTTTCCCTCCTGGCACTTTCCATGTGGGAGATGTAGCAGGATGTAGATTGGTTTTGAGGACAACTCAATGGACAGTGTAGGGAGAAAAGTTCCTGGCTCCTTGAATGCCGTTCCTGGAGACACTGCGATCAATGTGGGAGATATGTCAAGATGTGTGTTGGTAAAGAGGTCACACGGATAATCAGAGCAATTCTCAGAGACACTGAGATCAAGCTCGACAATTCCCTCCTGGCACTTTCCCTGTAGGAGATACCGCAAGACGTTTCTGTATATTGGGCACTGCGCTCTGCAGGGTGTTAGCAGAGACTTTCCCGGGACAGTGAAACCCTATGTCAGAGACACTGAGAAGAAGCCCCAATGTTCCTTCCAGGCACTTACAGTGTGGGTGCCTTCTCCACGTGGTTCCTGGTTTCACTGCAGCTCTGAAGAGAATGTTAGCAAAGAGGTCATCGGGACAGTGAAAACAGTACTCAAAGACAGGGAGAGCAAGCTCTACATTACTCTCTTAGCACTTTGGATGTGGGACATACAGCGAGATGTTTGCTGCATTTGCGTTTGGCTGTTGGGAGATTTATAGCACAAAGATATCTAGTTGATTTGAAGCAGTTCCAAGAAAGTCTCTGTATATTGAGCACTGCGCTCTGCAGGGTGTTAGCAGAGACTTTCCCGGGACAGTGAAACCCTATGTCAGAGACACTGAGAAGAAGCCCCAATGTTCCCTCCAGGCACTTTCAGTGTGGGTGCCTTCTCCACGTGGTTCCTGGTTTCACTGCAGCTCTGAAGAGAATGTTAGCAAAGAGGTAACCGGGACAGTGAAAACAGTGCTCAAAGACAGGGAGAGCAAGCTCTCTCTTGGCACTTTGGATGTGGGACATACAGCGAGATGTTTGCTGCATTTGCGTTTGGCTGTTGGGAGATTTACAGCACAAAGATATCTAGTTGATTTGAAGCAGTTCCGAGAAAGTCGAAACATAATCCCCACTTTTCCCTCCTGGCACTTTCCATGTGGGAGATGTAGCAGGATGTAGATTGGTTTTGAGGACAACTCAATGGACAGTGTAGGGAGAAAAGTTCCTGGCTCCTTGAATGCCGTTCCTGGAGACACTGCGATCAATGTGGGAGATATGTCAAGATGTGTGTTGGTTTTGAGGACGGCTCTCTGGAGAGTCTTAGCAAAGAGGTCACACGGATAATCAGAGCAATTCTCAGAGACACTGAGAACAAGCTCGACAATTCCCTCCTGGCACTTTCCCTGTAGGAGATACCGCAAGACGTTTCTGTATATTGGGCACTGCGCTCTACAGGGTGTTAGCAGAGACTTTCCCGGGACAGTGAAACCCTATGGTCAGAGACACTGAGAAGAAGCCCCAATGTTCCCTCCAGGCACTTTCAGTGTGGGTGCCTTCTCCACGTGGTTCCTGGTTTCACTGCAGCTCTGAAGAGAATGTTAGCAAAGAGGTAACCGGGACAGTGAAAACAGTGCTCAAAGACAGGGAGAGCAAGCTCTCTCTTGGCACTTTGGATGTGGGACATACAGCGAGATGTTTGCTGCTTTTGCGTTTGGCTGTTGGGAGATTTACAGCACAAAGATATCTAGTTGATTTGAAGCAGTTCCGAGAAAGTCTAAACATAATCCCCACTTTTCCCTCCTGGCACTTTCCATGTGGGAGATGTAGCAGGATGTAGATTGGTTTTGAGGACAACTCAATGGACAGTGTAGGGAGAAAAGTTCCTGGCTCCTTGAATGCCGTTCCTGGAGACACTGCGATCAATGTGGGAGATATGTCAAGATGTGTGTTGGTAAAGAGGTCACACGGATAATCAGAGCAATTCTCAGAGACACTGAGATCAAGCTCGACAATTCCCTCCTGGCACTTTCCCTGTAGGAGATACCGCAAGACGTTTCTGTATATTGGGCACTGCGCTCTGCAGGGTGTTAGCAGAGACTTTCCCGGGACAGTGAAACCCTATGTCAGAGACACTGAGAAGAAGCCCCAATGTTCCTTCCAGGCACTTTCAGTGTGGGTGCCTTCTCCACGTGGTTCCTGGTTTCACTGCAGCTCTGAAGAGAATGTTAGCAAAGAGGTCATCGGGACAGTGAAAACAGTACTCAAAGACAGGGAGAGCAAGCTCTACATTACTCTCTTAGCACTTTGGATGTGGGACATACAGCGAGATGTTTGCTGCATTTGCGTTTGGCTGTTGGGAGATTTATAGCACAAAGATATCTAGTTGATTTGAAGCAGTTCCAAGAAAGTCTCTGTATATTGAGCACTGCGCTCTGCAGGGTGTTAGCAGAGACTTTCCTGGGACAGTGAAACCCTATGTCAGAGACACTGAGAAGAAGCCCCAATGTTCCCTCCAGGCACTTTCAGTGTGGGTGCCTTCTCCACGTGGTTCCTGGTTTCACTGCAGCTCTGAAGAGAATGTTAGCAAAGAGGTAACCGGGACAGTGAAAACAGTGCTCAAAGACAGGGAGAGCAAGCTCTCTCTTGGCACTTTGGATGTGGGACATACAGCGAGATGTTTGCTGCATTTGCGTTTGGCTGTTGGGAGATTTACAGCACAAAGATATCTAGTTGATTTGAAGCAGTTCCGAGAAAGTCTAAACATAATCCCCACTTTTCCCTCCTGGCACTTTCCATGTGGGAGATGTAGCAGGATGTAGATTGGTTTTGAGGACAACTCAATGGACAGTGTAGGGAGAAAAGTTCCTGGCTCCTTGAATGCCGTTCCTGGAGACACTGCGATCAATGTGGGAGATATGTCAAGATGTGTGTTGGTAAAGAGGTCACACGGATAATCAGAGCAATTCTCAGAGACACTGAGAACAAGCTCGACAATTCCCTCCTGGCACTTTCCCTGTAGGAGATACCGCAAGACGTTTCTGTATATTGGGCACTGCGCTCTGCAGGGTGTTAGCAGAGACTTTCCCGGGACAGTGAAACCCTATGTCAGAGACACTGAGAAGAAGCCCCAATGTTCCTTCCAGGCACTTTCAGTGTGGGTGCCTTCTCCACGTGGTTCCTGGTTTCACTGCAGCTCTGAAGAGAATGTTAGCAAAGAGCTCATCGGGACAGTGAAAACAGTACTCAAAGACAGGGAGAGCAAGCTCTACATTACTCTCTTAGCACTTTGGATGTGGGACATACAGCGAGATGTTTGCTGCTTTTGCGTTTGGCTGTTGGGAGATTTACAGCACAAAGATATCTAGTTGATTTGAAGCAGTTCCAAGAAAGTCTCTGTATATTGAGCACTGCGCTCTGCAGGGTGTTAGCAGAGACTTTCCCGGGACAGTGAAACCCTATGTCAGAGACACTGAGAAGAAGCCCCAATGTTCCCTCCAGGCACTTTCAGTGTGGGTGCCTTCTCCACGTGGTTCCTGGTTTCACTGCAGCTCTGAAGAGAATGTTAGCAAAGAGGTAACCGGGACAGTGAAAACAGTGCTCAAAGACAGGGAGAGCAAGCTCTCTCTTGGCACTTTGGATGTGGGACATACAGCGAGATGTTTGCTGCATTTGCGTTTGGCTGTTGGGAGATTTACAGCACAAAGATATCTAGTTGATTTGAAGCAGTTCCGAGAAAGTCGAAACATAATCCCCACTTTTCCCTCCTGGCACTTTCCATGTGGGAGATGTAGCAGGATGTAGATTGGTTTTGAGGACAACTCAATGGACAGTGTAGGGAGAAAAGTTCCTGGCTCCTTGAATGCCGTTCCTGGAGACACTGCGATCAATGTGGGAGATATGTCAAGATGTGTGTTGGTAAAGAGGTCACACGGATAATCAGAGCAATTCTCAGAGACACTGAGAACAAGCTCGACAATTCCCTCCTGGCACTTTCCCTGTAGGAGATACCGCAAGACGTTTCTGTATATTGGGCACTGCGCTCTACAGGGTGTTAGCAGAGACTTTCCCGGGACAGTGAAACCCTATGGTCAGAGACACTGAGAAGAAGCCCCAATGTTCCCTCCAGGCACTTTCAGTGTGGGTGCCTTCTCCACGTGGTTCCTGGTTTCACTGCAGCTCTGAAGAGAATGTTAGCAAAGAGCTCATCGGGACAGTGAAAACAGTACTCAAAGACAGGGAGAGCAAGCTCTACATTACTCTCTTGGCACTTTGGATGTGGGACATACAGCGAGATGTTTGCTGCTTTTGCGTTTGGCTGTTGGGAGATTTATAGCACAAAGATATCTAGTTGATTTGAAGCAGTTCCAAGAAAGTCTCTGTATATTGAGCACTGCGCTCTGCAGGGTGTTAGCAGAGACTTTCCCGGGACAGTGAAACCCTATGTCAGAGACACTGAGAAGAAGCCCCAATGTTCCCTCCAGGCACTTTCAGTGTGGGTGCCTTCTCCACGTGGTTCCTGGTTTCACTGCAGCTCTGAAGAGAATGTTAGCAAAGAGGTAACCGGGACAGTGAAAACAGTGCTCAAAGACAGGGAGAGCAAGCTCTCTCTTGGCACTTTGGATGTGGGACATACAGCGAGATGTTTGCTGCATTTGCGTTTGGCTGTTGGGAGATTTACAGCACAAAGATATCTAGTTGATTTGAAGCAGTTCCGAGAAAGTCTAAACATAATCCCCACTTTTCCCTCCTGGCACTTTCCATGTGGGAGATGTAGCAGGATGTAGATTGGTTTTGAGGACAACTCAATGGACAGTGTGGGGAGAAAAGTTCCTGGCTCCTTGAATGCCGTTCCTGGAGACACTGCGATCAATGTGGGAGATATGTCAAGATGTGTGTTGGTAAAGAGGTCACACGGATAATCAGAGCAATTCTCAGAGACACTGAGAACAAGCTCGACAATTCCCTCCTGGCACTTTCCCTGTAGGAGATACCGCAAGACGTTTCTGTATATTGGGCACTGCGCTCTGCAGGGTGTTAGCAGAGACTTTCCCGGGACAGTGAAACCCTATGTCAGAGACACTGAGAAGAACCCCCAATGTTCCTTCCAGGCACTTTCAGTGTGGGTGCCTTCTCCACGTGGTTCCTGGTTTCACTGCAGCTCTGAGGAGAATGTTAGCAAAGAGGTCATCGGGACAGTGAAAACAGTACTCAAAGACAGGGAGAGCAAGCTCTACATTACTCTCTTAGCACTTTGGATGTGGGACATACAGCGAGATGTTTGCTGCTTTTGCGTTTGGCTGTTGGGAGATTTACAGCACAAAGATATCTAGTTGATTTGAAGCAGTTCCAAGAAAGTCTCTGTATATTGAGCACTGCGCTCTGCAGGGTGTTAGCAGAGACTTTCCCGGGACAGTGAAACCCTATGTCAGAGACACTGAGAAGAAGCCCCAATGTTCCCTCCAGGCACTTTCAGTGTGGGTGCCTTCTCCACGTGGTTCCTGGTTTCACTGCAGCTCTGAAGAGAATGTTAGCAAAGAGGTAACCGGGACAGTGAAAACAGTGCTCAAAGACAGGGAGAGCAAGCTCTCTCTTGGCACTTTGGATGTGGGACATACAGCGAGATGTTTGCTGCATTTGCGTTTGGCTGTTGGGAGATTTACAGCACAAAGATATCTAGTTGATTTGAAGCAGTTCCGAGAAAGTCTAAACATAATCCCCACTTTTCCCTCCTGGCACTTTCCATGTGGGAGATGTAGCAGGATGTAGATTGGTTTTGAGGACAACTCAATGGACAGTGTGGGGAGAAAAGTTCCTGGCTCCTTGAATGCCGTTCCTGGAGACACTGCGATCAATGTGGGAGATATGTCAAGATGTGTGTTGGTAAAGAGGTCACACGGATAATCAGAGCAATTCTCAGAGACACTGAGAACAAGCTCGACAATTCCCTCCTGGCACTTTCCCTGTAGGAGATACCGCAAGACGTTTCTGTATATTGGGCACTGCGCTCTGCAGGGTGTTAGCAGAGACTTTCCCGGGACAGTGAAACCCTATGTCAGAGACACTGAGAAGAACCCCCAATGTTCCTTCCAGGCACTTTCAGTGTGGGTGCCTTCTCCACGTGGTTCCTGGTTTCACTGCAGCTCTGAGGAGAATGTTAGCAAAGAGGTCATCGGGACAGTGAAAACAGTACTCAAAGACAGGGAGAGCAAGCTCTACATTACTCTCTTAGCACTTTGGATGTGGGACATACAGCGAGATGTTTGCTGCTTTTGCGTTTGGCTGTTGGGAGATTTACAGCACAAAGATATCTAGTTGATTTGAAGCAGTTCCAAGAAAGTCTCTGTATATTGAGCACTGCGCTCTGCAGGGTGTTAGCAGAGACTTTCCCGGGACAGTGAAACCCTATGTCAGAGACACTGAGAAGAAGCCCCAATGTTCCCTCCAGGCACTTTCAGTGTGGGTGCCTTCTCCACGTGGTTCCTGGTTTCACTGCAGCTCTGAAGAGAATGTTAGCAAAGAGGTAACCGGGACAGTGAAAACAGTGCTCAAAGACAGGGAGAGCAAGCTCTCTCTTGGCACTTTGGATGTGGGACATACAGCGAGATGTTTGCTGCATTTGCGTTTGGCTGTTGGGAGATTTACAGCACAAAGATATCTAGTTGATTTGAAGCAGTTCCGAGAAAGTCTAAACATAATCCCCACTTTTCCCTCCTGGCACTTTCCATGTGGGAGATGTAGCAGGATGTAGATTGGTTTTGAGGACAACTCAATGGACAGTGTGGGGAGAAAAGTTCCTGGCTCCTTGAATGCCGTTCCTGGAGACACTGCGATCAATGTGGGAGATATGTCAAGATGTGTGTTGGTAAAGAGGTCACACGGATAATCAGAGCAATTCTCAGAGACACTGAGAACAAGCTCGACAATTCCCTCCTGGCACTTTCCCTGTAGGAGATACCGCAAGACGTTTCTGTATATTGGGCACTGCGCTCTGCAGGGTGTTAGCAGAGACTTTCCCGGGACAGTGAAACCCTATGTCAGAGACACTGAGAAGAACCCCCAATGTTCCTTCCAGGCACTTTCAGTGTGGGTGCCTTCTCCACGTGGTTCCTGGTTTCACTGCAGCTCTGAGGAGAATGTTAGCAAAGAGGTCATCGGGACAGTGAAAACAGTACTCAAAGACAGGGAGAGCAAGCTCTACATTACTCTCTTAGCACTTTGGATGTGGGACATACAGCGAGATGTTTGCTGCTTTTGCGTTTGGCTGTTGGGAGATTTACAGCACAAAGATATCTAGTTGATTTGAAGCAGTTCCAAGAAAGTCTCTGTATATTGAGCACTGCGCTCTGCAGGGTGTTAGCAGAGACTTTCCCGGGACAGTGAAACCCTATGTCAGAGACACTGAGAAGAAGCCCCAATGTTCCCTCCAGGCACTTTCAGTGTGGGTGCCTTCTCCACGTGGTTCCTGGTTTCACTGCAGCTCTGAAGAGAATGTTAGCAAAGAGGTAACCGGGACAGTGAAAACAGTGCTCAAAGACAGGGAGAGCAAGCTCTCTCTTGGCACTTTGGATGTGGGACATACAGCGAGATGTTTGCTGCATTTGCGTTTGGCTGTTGGGAGATTTACAGCACAAAGATATCTAGTTGATTTGAAGCAGTTCCGAGAAAGTCTAAACATAATCCCCACTTTTCCCTCCTGGCACTTTCCATGTGGGAGATGTAGCAGGATGTAGATTGGTTTTGAGGACAACTCAATGGACAGTGTAGGGAGAAAAGTTCCTGGCTCCTTGAATGCCGTTCCTGGAGACACTGCGATCAATGTGGGAGATATGTCAAGATGTGTGTTGGTAAAGAGGTCACACGGATAATCAGAGCAATTCTCAGAGACACTGAGAACAAGCTCGACAATTCCCTCCTGGCACTTTCCCTGTAGGAGATACCGCAAGACGTTTCTGTATATTGGGCACTGCGCTCTGCAGGGTGTTAGCAGAGACTTTCCCGGGACAGTGAAACCCTATGGTCAGAGACACTGAGAAGAAGCCCCAATGTTCCTTCCAGGCACTTTCAGTGTGGGTGCCTTCTCCACGTGGTTCCTGGTTTCACTGCAGCTCTGAGGAGAATGTTAGCAAAGAGGTCATCGGGACAGTGAAAACAGTACTCAAAGACAGGGAGAGCAAGCTCTACATTACTCTCTTAGCACTTTGGATGTGGGACATACAGCGAGATGTTTGCTGCTTTTGCGTTTGGCTGTTGGGAGATTTACAGCACAAAGATATCTAGTTGATTTGAAGCAGTTCCGAGAAAGTCTAAACATAATCCCCACTTTTCCCTCCTGGCACTTTCCACGTGGGAGATGTAGCAGGATGTAGATTGGTTTTGAGGACAACTCAATGGACAGTGTAGGGAGAAAAGTTCCTGGCTCCTTGAATGCCGTTCCTGGAGACACTGCGATCAATGTGGGAGATATGTCAAGATGTGTGTTGGTTTTGAGGACGGCTCTCTGGAGAGTCTTAGCAAAGAGGTCACACGGATAATCAGAGCAATTCTCAGAGACACTGAGAACAAGCTCGACAATTCCCTCCTGGCACTTTCCCTGTAGGAGATACCGCAAGACGTTTCTGTATATTGGGCACTGCGCTCTACAGGGTGTTAGCAGAGACTTTCCCGGGACAGTGAAACCCTATGGTCAGAGACACTGAGAAGAAGCCCCAATGTTCCCTCCAGGCACTTTCAGTGTGGGTGCCTTCTCCACGTGGTTCCTGGTTTCACTGCAGCTCTGAAGAGAATGTTAGCAAAGAGGTAACCGGGACAGTGAAAACAGTGCTCAAAGACAGGGAGAGCAAGCTCTCTCTTGGCACTTTGGATGTGGGACATACAGCGAGATGTTTGCTGCATTTGCGTTTGGCTGTTGGGAGATTTACAGCACAAAGATATCTAGTTGATTTGAAGCAGTTCCGAGAAAGTCTAAACATAATCCCCACTTTTCCCTCCTGGCACTTTCCATGTGGGAGATGTAGCAGGATGTAGATTGGTTTTGAGGACAACTCAATGGACAGTGTGGGGAGAAAAGTTCCTGGCTCCTTGAATGCCGTTCCTGGAGACACTGCGATCAATGTGGGAGATATGTCAAGATGTGTGTTGGTAAAGAGGTCACACGGATAATCAGAGCAATTCTCAGAGACACTGAGAACAAGCTCGACAATTCCCTCCTGGCACTTTCCCTGTAGGAGATACCGCAAGACGTTTCTGTATATTGGGCACTGCGCTCTGCAGGGTGTTAGCAGAGACTTTCCCGGGACAGTGAAACCCTATGTCAGAGACACTGAGAAGAACCCCCAATGTTCCTTCCAGGCACTTTCAGTGTGGGTGCCTTCTCCACGTGGTTCCTGGTTTCACTGCAGCTCTGAGGAGAATGTTAGCAAAGAGGTCATCGGGACAGTGAAAACAGTACTCAAAGACAGGGAGAGCAAGCTCTACATTACTCTCTTAGCACTTTGGATGTGGGACATACAGCGAGATGTTTGCTGCTTTTGCGTTTGGCTGTTGGGAGATTTACAGCACAAAGATATCTAGTTGATTTGAAGCAGTTCCAAGAAAGTCTCTGTATATTGAGCACTGCGCTCTGCAGGGTGTTAGCAGAGACTTTCCCGGGACAGTGAAACCCTATGTCAGAGACACTGAGAAGAAGCCCCAATGTTCCCTCCAGGCACTTTCAGTGTGGGTGCCTTCTCCACGTGGTTCCTGGTTTCACTGCAGCTCTGAAGAGAATGTTAGCAAAGAGGTAACCGGGACAGTGAAAACAGTGCTCAAAGACAGGGAGAGCAAGCTCTCTCTTGGCACTTTGGATGTGGGACATACAGCGAGATGTTTGCTGCATTTGCGTTTGGCTGTTGGGAGATTTACAGCACAAAGATATCTAGTTGATTTGAAGCAGTTCCGAGAAAGTCTAAACATAATACCCACTTTTCCCTCCTGGCACTTTCCATGTGGGAGATGTAGCAGGATGTAGATTGGTTTTGAGGACAACTCAATGGACAGTGTAGGGAGAAAAGTTCCTGGCTCCTTGAATGCCGTTCCTGGAGACACTGCGATCAATGTGGGAGATATGTCAAGATGTGTGTTGGTAAAGAGGTCACACGGATAATCAGAGCAATTCTCAGAGACACTGAGAACAAGCTCGACAATTCCCTCCTGGCACTTTCCCTGTAGGAGATACCGCAAGACGTTTCTGTATATTGGGCACTGCGCTCTGCAGGGTGTTAGCAGAGACTTTCCCGGGACAGTGAAACCCTATGGTCAGAGACACTGAGAAGAAGCCCCAATGTTCCTTCCAGGCACTTTCAGTGTGGGTGCCTTCTCCACGTGGTTCCTGGTTTCACTGCAGCTCTGAGGAGAATGTTAGCAAAGAGGTCATCGGGACAGTGAAAACAGTACTCAAAGACAGGGAGAGCAAGCTCTACATTACTCTCTTAGCACTTTGGATGTGGGACATACAGCGAGATGTTTGCTGCTTTTGCGTTTGGCTGTTGGGAGATTTACAGCACAAAGATATCTAGTTGATTTGAAGCAGTTCCGAGAAAGTCTAAACATAATCCCCACTTTTCCCTCCTGGCACTTTCCACGTGGGAGATGTAGCAGGATGTAGATTGGTTTTGAGGACAACTCAATGGACAGTGTAGGGAGAAAAGTTCCTGGCTCCTTGAATGCCGTTCCTGGAGACACTGCGATCAATGTGGGAGATATGTCAAGATGTGTGTTGGTTTTGAGGACGGCTCTCTGGAGAGTCTTAGCAAAGAGGTCACACGGATAATCAGAGCAATTCTCAGAGACACTGAGAACAAGCTCGACAATTCCCTCCTGGCACTTTCCCTGTAGGAGATACCGCAAGACGTTTCTGTATATTGGGCACTGCGCTCTACAGGGTGTTAGCAGAGACTTTCCCGGGACAGTGAAACCCTATGGTCAGAGACACTGAGAAGAAGCCCCAATGTTCCCTCCAGGCACTTTCAGTGTGGGTGCCTTCTCCACGTGGTTCCTGGTTTCACTGCAGCTCTGAAGAGAATGTTAGCAAAGAGCTCATCGGGACAGTGAAAACAGTACTCAAAGACAGGGAGAGCAAGCTCTACATTACTCTCTTAGCACTTTGGATGTGGGACATACAGCGAGATGTTTGCTGCTTTTGCGTTTGGCTGTTGGGAGATTTACAGCACAAAGATATCTAGTTGATTTGAAGCAGTTCCAAGAAAGTCTCTGTATATTGAGCACTGCGCTCTGCAGGGTGTTAGCAGAGACTTTCCCGGGACAGTGAAACCCTATGTCAGAGACACTGAGAAGAAGCCCCAATGTTCCCTCCAGGCACTTTCAGTGTGGGTGCCTTCTCCACGTGGTTCCTGGTTTCACTGCAGCTCTGAAGAGAATGTTAGCAAAGAGGTAACCGGGACAGTGAAAACAGTGCTCAAAGACAGGGAGAGCAAGCTCTCTCTTGGCACTTTGGATGTGGGACATACAGCGAGATGTTTGCTGCATTTGCGTTTGGCTGTTGGGAGATTTACAGCACAAAGATATCTAGTTGATTTGAAGCAGTTCCGAGAAAGTCGAAACATAATCCCCACTTTTCCCTCCTGGCACTTTCCATGTGGGAGATGTAGCAGGATGTAGATTGGTTTTGAGGACAACTCAATGGACAGTGTAGGGAGAAAAGTTCCTGGCTCCTTGAATGCCATTCCTGGAGACACTGCGATCAATGTGGGAGATATGTCAAGATGTGTGTTGGTAAAGAGGTCACACGGATAATCAGAGCAATTCTCAGAGACACTGAGAACAAGCTCGACAATTCCCTCCTGGCACTTTCCCTGTAGGAGATACCGCAAGATGTTTCTGTATATTGGGCACTGCGCTCTGCAGGGTGTTAGCAGAGACTTTCCCGGGACAGTGAAACCCTATGTCAGAGACACTGAGAAGAAGCCCCAATGTTCCCTCCAGGCACTTTCAGTGTGGGTGCCTTCTCCACGTGGTTCCTGGTTTCACTGCAGCTCTGAAGAGAATGTTAGCATAGAGGTCATCGGGACAGTGAAAACAGTACTCAAAGACAGGGAGAGCAAGCTCTACATTACTCTCTTAGCACTTTGGATGTGGGACATACAGCGAGATGTTTGCTGCTTTTGTGTTTGGCTGTTGGGAGATTTACAGCACAAAGATATCTAGTTGATTTGAAGCAGTTCCAAGAAAGTCTCTGTATATTGAGCACTGCGCTCTGCAGGGTGTTAGCAGAGACTTTCCCGGGACAGTGAAACCCTATGTCAGAGACACTGAGAAGAAGCCCCAATGTTCCCTCCAGGCACTTTCAGTGTGGGTGCCTTCTCCACGTCGTTCCTGGTTTCACTGCAGCTCTGAAGAGAATGTTAGCAAAGAGGTAACCGGGACAGTGAAAACAGTACTCAAAGACAGGGAGAGCAAGCTCTCTCTTGGCACTTTGGATGTGGGACATATAGCGAGATGTTTGCTGCTTTTGCGTTTGGCTGTTGGGAGATTTACAGCACAAAGATATCTAGTTGATTTGAAGCAGTTCCGAGAAAGTCTAAACATAATCCCCACTTTTCCCTCCTGGCACTTTCCATGTGGGAGATGTAGCAGGATGTAGATTGGTTTTGAGGACAACTCAATGGACAGTGTAGGGAGAAAAGTTCCTGGCTCCTTGAATCCCGTTCCTGGAGACACTGCGATCAATGTGGGAGATATGTCAAGATGTGTGTTGGTTTTGAGGACGGCTCTCTGGAGAGTCTTAGCAAAGAGGTCACACGGATAATCAGAGCAATTCTCAGAGACACTGAGAACAAGCTCGACAATTCCCTCCTGGCACTTTCCCTGTAGGAGATACCGCAAGACGTTTCTGTATATTGGGCACTGCGCTCTGCAGGGTGTTAGCAGAGACTTTCCCGGGACAGTGAAACCCTATGTCAGAGACACTGAGAAGAAGCCCCAATGTTCCTTCCAGGCACTTTCAGTGTGGGTGCCTTCTCCACGTGGTTCCTGGTTTCACTGCAGCTCTGAAGAGAATGTTAGCAAAGAGCTCATCGGGACAGTGAAAACAGTACTCAAAGACAGGGAGAGCAAGCTCTACATTACTCTCTTAGCACTTTGGATGTGGGACATACAGCGAGATGTTTGCTGCTTTTGCGTTTGGCTGTTGGGAGATTTACAGCACAAAGATATCTAGTTGATTTGAAGCAGTTCCAAGAAAGTCTCTGTATATTGAGCACTGCGCTCTGCAGGGTGTTAGCAGAGACTTTCCCGGGACAGTGAAACCCTATGTCAGAGACACTGAGAAGAAGCCCCAATGTTCCCTCCAGGCACTTTCAGTGTGGGTGCCTTCTCCACGTGGTTCCTGGTTTCACTGCAGCTCTGAAGAGAATGTTAGCAAAGAGGTAACCGGGACAGTGAAAACAGTGCTCAAAGACAGGGAGAGCAAGCTCTCTCTTGGCACTTTGGATGTGGGACATACAGCGAGATGTTTGCTGCATTTGCGTTTGGCTGTTGGGAGATTTACAGCACAAAGATATCTAGTTGCTTTGAAGCAGTTCCGAGAAAGTCTAAACATAATCCCCACTTTTCCCTCCTGGCACTTTCCATGTGGGAGATGTAGCAGGATGTAGTTTGGTTTTGAGGACAACTCAATGGACAGTGTAGGGAGAAAAGTTCCTGGCTCCTTGAATGCCGTTCCTGGAGACACTGCGATCAATGTGGGAGATATGTCAAGATGTGTGTTGGTAAAGAGGTCACACGGATAATCAGAGCAATTCTCAGAGACACTGAGAACAAGCTCGACAATTCCCTCCTGGCACTTTCCCTGTAGGAGATACCGCAAGACGTTTCTGTATATTGGGCACTGCGCTCTGCAGGGTGTTAGCAGAGACTTTCCCGGGACAGTGAAACCCTATGTCAGAGACACTGAGAAGAAGCCCCAATGTTCCTTCCAGGCACTTTCAGTGTGGGTGCCTTCTCCACGTGGTTCCTGGTTTCACTGCAGCTCTGAGGAGAATGTTAGCAAAGAGGTCATCGGGACAGTGAAAACAGTACTCAAAGACAGGGAGAGCAAGCTCTACATTACTCTCTTAGCACTTTGGATGTGGGACATACAGCGAGATGTTTGCTGCTTTTGCGTTTGGCTGTTGGGAGATTTACAGCACAAAGATATCTAGTTGATTTGAAGCAGTTCCAAGAAAGTCTCTGTATATTGAGCACTGCGCTCTGCAGGGTGTTAGCAGAGACTTTCCCGGGACAGTGAAACCCTATGTCAGAGACACTGAGAAGAAGCCCCAATGTTCCCTCCAGGCACTTTCAGTGTGGGTGCCTTCTCCACGTGGTTCCTGGTTTCACTGCAGCTCTGAAGAGAATGTTAGCAAAGAGGTAACCGGGACAGTGAAAACAGTGCTCAAAGACAGGGAGAGCAAGCTCTCTCTTGGCACTTTGGATGTGGGACATACAGCGAGATGTTTGCTGCATTTGCGTTTGGCTGTTGGGAGATTTACAGCACAAAGATATCTAGTTGATTTGAAGCAGTTCCGAGAAAGTCTAAACATAATCCCCACTTTTCCCTCCTGGCACTTTCCATGTGGGAGATGTAGCAGGATGTAGATTGGTTTTGAGGACAACTCAATGGACAGTGTAGGGAGAAAAGTTCCTGGCTCCTTGAATGCCGTTCCTGGAGACACTGCGATCAATGTGGGAGATATGTCAAGATGTGTGTTGGTTTTGAGGACGGCTCTCTGGAGAGTCTTAGCAAAGAGGTCACACGGATAATCAGAGCAATTCTCAGAGACACTGAGAACAAGCTCGACAATTCCCTCCTGGCACTTTCCCTGTAGGAGATACCGCAAGACTTTTCTGTATATTGGGCACTGCGCTCTACAGGGTGTTAGCAGAGACTTTCCCGGGACAGTGAAACCCTATGGTCAGAGACACTGAGAAGAAGCCCCAATGTTCCCTCCAGGCACTTTCAGTGTGGGTGCCTTCTCCACGTGGTTCCTGGTTTCACTGCAGCTCTGAAGAGAATGTTAGCAAAGAGGTAACCGGGACAGTGAAAACAGTACTCAAACACAGGGAGAGCAAGCTCTCTCTTGGCACTTTGGATGTGGGACATACAGCGAGATGTTTGCTGCATTTGCGTTTGGCTGTTGGGAGATTTACAGCACAAAGATATCTAGTTGATTTGAAGCAGTTCCGAGAAAGTCTAAACATAATCCCCACTTTTCCCTCCTGGCACTTTCCATGTGGGAGATGTAGCAGGATGTAGATTGGTTTTGAGGACAACTCAATGGACAGTGTAGGGAGAAAAGTTCCTGGCTCCTTGAATGCCGTTCCTGGAGACACTGCGATCAATGTGGGAGATATGTCAAGATGTGTGTTGGTAAAGAGGTCACACGGATAATCAGAGCAATTCTCAGAGACACTGAGAACAAGCTCGACAATTCCCTCCTGGCACTTTCCCTGTAGGAGATACCGCAAGACGTTTCTGTATATTGGGCACAGCGCTCTGCAGGGTGTTAGCAGAGACTTTCCCGGGACAGTGAAACCCTATGTCAGAGACACTGAGAAGAAGCCCCAATGTTCCCTCCAGGCACTTTCAGTGTGGGTGCCTTCTCCACGTGGTTCCTGGTTTCACTGCAGCTCTGAAGAGAATGTTAGCAAAGAGGTAACCGGGACAGTGAAAACAGTACTCAAACACAGGGAGAGCAAGCTCTCTCTTGGCACTTTGGATGTGGGACATACAGCGAGATGTTTGCTGCATTTGCGTTTGGCTGTTGGGAGATTTACAGCACAAAGATATCTAGTTGATTTGAAGCAGTTCCGAGAAAGTCTAAACATAATCCCCACTTTTCCCTCCTGGCACTTTCCATGTGGGAGATGTAGCAGGATGTAGATTGGTTTTGAGGACAACTCAATGGACAGTGTAGGGAGAAAAGTTCCTGGCTCCTTGAATCCCGTTCCTGGAGACACTGCGATCAATGTGGGAGATATGTCAAGATGTGTGTTGGTTTTGAGGACGGCTCTCTGGAGAGTCCTAGCAAAGAGGTCACACGGATAATCAGAGCAATTCTCAGAGACACTGAGAACAAGCTCGACAATTCCCTCCTGGCACTTTCCCTGTAGGAGATACCGCAAGACGTTTCTGTATATTGGGCACTGCGCTCTGCAGGGTGTTAGCAGAGACTTTCCCGGGACAGTGAAACCCTATGGTCAGAGACACTGAGAAGAAGCCCCAATGTTCCCTCCAGGCACTTTCAGTGTGGGTGCCTTCTCCACGTGGTTCCTGGTTTCACTGCAGCTCTGAAGAGAATGTTAGCAAAGAGCTCATCGGGACAGTGAAAACAGTACTCAAAGACAGGGAGAGCAAGCTCTACATTACTCTCTTGGCACTTTGGATGTGGGACATACAGCGAGATGTTTGCTGCTTTTGCGTTTGGCTGTTGGGAGATTTATAGCACAAAGATATCTAGTTGATTTGAAGCAGTTCCAAGAAAGTCTCTGTATATTGAGCACTGCGCTCTGCAGGGTGTTAGCAGAGACTTTCCCGGGACAGTGAAACCCTATGTCAGAGACACTGAGAAGAAGCCCCAATGTTCCCTCCAGGCACTTTCAGTGTGGGTGCCTTCTCCACGTGGTTCCTGGTTTCACTGCAGCTCTGAAGAGAATGTTAGCAAAGAGGTAACCGGGACAGTGAAAACAGTGCTCAAAGACAGGGAGAGCAAGCTCTCTCTTAGCACTTTGGATGTGGGACATACAGCGAGATGTTTGCTGCATTTGCGTTTGGCTGTTGGGAGATTTACAGCACAAAGATATCTAGTTGATTTGAAGCAGTTCCGAGAAAGTCTAAACATAAACCCCACTTCTCCCTCCTGGCACTTTCCATGTGGGAGATGTAGCAGGATGTAGATTGGTTTTGAGGACAACTCAATGGACAGTGTGGGGAGAAAAGTTCCTGGCTCCTTGAATGCCGTTCCTGGAGACACTGCGATCAATGTGGGAGATATGTCAAGATGTGTGTTGGTAAAGAGGTCACACGGATAATCAGAGCAATTCTCAGAGACACTGAGAACAAGCTCGACAATTCCCTCCTGGCACTTTCCCTGTAGGAGATACCGCAAGACGTTTCTGTATATTGGGCACTGCGCTCTGCAGGGTGTTAGCAGAGACTTTCCCGGGACAGTGAAACCCTATGTCAGAGACACTGAGAAGAAGCCCCAATGTTCCTTCCAGGCACTTTCAGTGTGGGTGCCTTCTCCACGTGGTTCCTGGTTTCACTGCAGCTCTGAGGAGAATGTTAGCAAAGAGGTCATCGGGACAGTGAAAACAGTACTCAAAGACAGGGAGAGCAAGCTCTACATTACTCTCTTAGCACTTTGGATGTGGGACATACAGCGAGATGTTTGCTGCTTTTGCGTTTGGCTGTTGGGAGATTTACAGCACAAAGATATCTAGTTGATTTGAAGCAGTTCCGAGAAAGTCTAAACATAATCCCCACTTTTCCCTCCTGGCACTTTCCATGTGGGAGATGTAGCAGGATGTAGATTGGTTTTGAGGACAACTCAATGGACAGTGTAGGGAGAAAAGTTCCTGGCTCCTTGAATGCCGTTCCTGGAGACACTGCGATCAATGTGGGAGATATGTCAAGATGTGTGTTGGTAAAGAGGTCACACGGATAATCAGAGCAATTCTCAGAGACACTGAGAACAAGCTCGACAATTCCCTCCTGGCACTTTCCCTGTAGGAGATACCGCAAGACGTTTCTGTATATTGGGCACTGCGCTCTGCAGGGTGTTAGCAGAGACTTTCCCGGGACAGTGAAACCCTATGTCAGAGACACTGAGAAGAAGCCCCAATGTTCCTTCCAGGCACTTTCAGTGTGGGTGCCTTCTCCACGTGGTTCCTGGTTTCACTGCAGCTCTGAGGAGAATGTTAGCAAAGAGGTCATCGGGACAGTGAAAACAGTACTCAAAGACAGGGAGAGCAAGCTCTACATTACTCTCTTAGCACTTTGGATGTGGGACATACAGCGAGATGTTTGCTGCTTTTGCGTTTGGCTGTTGGGAGATTTACAGCACAAAGATATCTAGTTGATTTGAAGCAGTTCCGAGAAAGTCTAAACATAATCCCCACTTTTCCCTCCTGGCACTTTCCATGTGGGAGATGTAGCAGGATGTAGATTGGTTTTGAGGACAACTCAATGGACAGTGTAGGGAGAAAAGTTCCTGGCTCCTTGAATGCCGTTCCTGGAGACACTGCGATCAATGTGGGAGATATGTCAAGATGTGTGTTGGTAAAGAGGTCACACGGATAATCAGAGCAATTCTCAGAGACACTGAGAACAAGCTCGACAATTCCCTCCTGGCACTTTCCCTGTAGGAGATACCGCAAGACGTTTCTGTATATTGGGCACAGCGCTCTGCAGGGTGTTAGCAGAGACTTTCCCGGGACAGTGAAACCCTATGTCAGAGACACTGAGAAGAAGCCCCAATGTTCCCTCCAGGCACTTTCAGTGTGGGTGCCTTCTCCACGTGGTTCCTGGTTTCACTGCAGCTCTGAAGAGAATGTTAGCAAAGAGGTAACCGGGACAGTGAAAACAGTACTCAAAGACAGGGAGAGCAAGCTCTCTCTTGGCACTTTGGATGTGGGACATATAGCGAGATGTTTGCTGCATTTGCGTTTGGCTGTTGGGAGATTTACAGCACAAAGATATCTAGTTGATTTGAAGCAGTTCCGAGAAAGTCTAAACATAATCCCCACTTTTCCCTCCTGGCACTTTCCATGTGGGAGATGTAGCAGGATGTAGATTGGTTTTGAGGACAACTCAATGGACAGTGTAGGGAGAAAAGTTCCTGGCTCCTTGAATCCCGTTCCTGGAGACACTGCGATCAATGTGGGAGATATGTCAAGATGTGTGTTGGTTTTGAGGACGGCTCTCTGGAGAGTCTTAGCAAAGAGGTCACACGGATAATCAGAGCAATTCTCAGAGACACTGAGAACAAGCTCGACAATTCCCTCCTGGCACTTTCCCTGTAGGAGATACCGCAAGACGTTTCTGTATATTGGGCACTGCGCTCTGCAGGGTGTTAGCAGAGACTTTCCCGGGACAGTGAAACCCTATGTCAGAGACACTGAGAAGAAGCCCCAATGTTCCTTCCAGGCACTTTCAGTGTGGGTGCCTTCTCCACGTGGTTCCTGGTTTCACTGCAGCTCTGAAGAGAATGTTAGCAAAGAGCTCATCGGGACAGTGAAAACAGTACTCAAAGACAGGGAGAGCAAGCTCTACATTACTCTCTTAGCACTTTGGATGTGGGACATACAGCGAGATGTTTGCTGCTTTTGCGTTTGGCTGTTGGGAGATTTACAGCACAAAGATATCTAGTTGATTTGAAGCAGTTCCAAGAAAGTCTCTGTATATTGAGCACTGCGCTCTGCAGGGTGTTAGCAGAGACTTTCCCGGGACAGTGAAACCCTATGTCAGAGACACTGAGAAGAAGCCCCAATGTTCCCTCCAGGCACTTTCAGTGTGGGTGCCTTCTCCACGTGGTTCCTGGTTTCACTGCAGCTCTGAAGAGAATGTTAGCAAAGAGGTAACCGGGACAGTGAAAACAGTGCTCAAAGACAGGGAGAGCAAGCTCTCTCTTGGCACTTTGGATGTGGGACATACAGCGAGATGTTTGCTGCATTTGCGTTTGGCTGTTGGGAGATTTACAGCACAAAGATATCTAGTTGATTTGAAGCAGTTCCGAGAAAGTCTAAACATAATCCCCACTTTTCCCTCCTGGCACTTTCCATGTGGGAGATGTAGCAGGATGTAGTTTGGTTTTGAGGACAACTCAATGGACAGTGTAGGGAGAAAAGTTCCTGGCTCCTTGAATGCCGTTCCTGGAGACACTGCGATCAATGTGGGAGATATGTCAAGATGTGTGTTGGTAAAGAGGTCACACGGATAATCAGAGCAATTCTCAGAGACACTGAGAACAAGCTCGACAATTCCCTCCTGGCACTTTCCCTGTAGGAGATACCGCAAGACGTTTCTGTATATTGGGCACTGCGCTCTGCAGGGTGTTAGCAGAGACTTTCCCGGGACAGTGAAACCCTATGTCAGAGACACTGAGAAGAAGCCCCAATGTTCCTTCCAGGCACTTTCAGTGTGGGTGCCTTCTCCACGTGGTTCCTGGTTTCACTGCAGCTCTGAGGAGAATGTTAGCAAAGAGGTCATCGGGACAGTGAAAACAGTACTCAAAGACAGGGAGAGCAAGCTCTACATTACTCTCTTAGCACTTTGGATGTGGGACATACAGCGAGATGTTTGCTGCTTTTGCGTTTGGCTGTTGGGAGATTTACAGCACAAAGATATCTAGTTGATTTGAAGCAGTTCCAAGAAAGTCTCTGTATATTGAGCACTGCGCTCTGCAGGGTGTTAGCAGAGACTTTCCCGGGACAGTGAAACCCTATGTCAGAGACACTGAGAAGAAGCCCCAATGTTCCCTCCAGGCACTTTCAGTGTGGGTGCCTTCTCCACGTGGTTCCTGGTTTCACTGCAGCTCTGAAGAGAATGTTAGCAAAGAGGTAACCGGGACAGTGAAAACAGTGCTCAAAGACAGGGAGAGCAAGCTCTCTCTTGGCACTTTGGATGTGGGACATACAGCGAGATGTTTGCTGCATTTGCGTTTGGCTGTTGGGAGATTTACAGCACAAAGATATCTAGTTGATTTGAAGCAGTTCCGAGAAAGTCTAAACATAATCCCCACTTTTCCCTCCTGGCACTTTCCATGTGGGAGATGTAGCAGGATGTAGATTGGTTTTGAGGACAACTCAATGGACAGTGTAGGGAGAAAAGTTCCTGGCTCCTTGAATGCCGTTCCTGGAGACACTGCGATCAATGTGGGAGATATGTCAAGATGTGTGTTGGTTTTGAGGACGGCTCTCTGGAGAGTCTTAGCAAAGAGGTCACACGGATAATCAGAGCAATTCTCAGAGACACTGAGAACAAGCTCGACAATTCCCTCCTGGCACTTTCCCTGTAGGAGATACCGCAAGACGTTTCTGTATATTGGGCACTGCGCTCTACAGGGTGTTAGCAGAGACTTTCCCGGGACAGTGAAACCCTATGGTCAGAGACACTGAGAAGAAGCCCCAATGTTCCCTCCAGGCACTTTCAGTGTGGGTGCCTTCTCCACGTGGTTCCTGGTTTCACTGCAGCTCTGAAGAGAATGTTAGCAAAGAGGTAACCGGGACAGTGAAAACAGTACTCAAACACAGGGAGAGCAAGCTCTCTCTTGGCACTTTGGATGTGGGACATACAGCGAGATGTTTGCTGCATTTGCGTTTGGCT
The DNA here is from genome assembly GCF_963924245.1 of Chroicocephalus ridibundus. Taxonomy (NCBI): domain Eukaryota; kingdom Metazoa; phylum Chordata; class Aves; order Charadriiformes; family Laridae; genus Chroicocephalus; species Chroicocephalus ridibundus. The sequence goes on from NW_026961201.1 coordinate 206,453, forward strand.
GTTGGGAGATTTACAGCACAAAGATATCTAGTTGATTTGAAGCAGTTCCGAGAAAGTCTAAACATAATCCCCACTTTTCCCTCCTGGCACTTTCCATGTGGGAGATGTAGCAGGATGTAGATTGGTTTTGAGGACAACTCAATGGACAGTGTAGGGAGAAAAGTTCCTGGCTCCTTGAATGCCGTTCCTGGAGACACTGCGATCAATGTGGGAGATATGTCAAGATGTGTGTTGGTTTTGAGGACGGCTCTCTGGAGAGTCCTAGCAAAGAGGTCACACGGATAATCAGAGCAATTCTCAGAGACACTGAGAACAAGCTCGACAATTCCCTCCTGGCACTTTCCCTGTAGGAGATACCGCAAGACGTTTCTGTATATTGGGCACTGCGCTCTGCAGGGTGTTAGCAGAGACTTTCCCGGGACAGTGAAACCCTATGGTCAGAGACACTGAGAAGAAGCCCCAATGTTCCCTCCAGGCACTTTCAGTGTGGGTGCCTTCTCCACGTGGTTCCTGGTTTCACTGCAGCTCTGAAGAGAATGTTAGCAAAGAGCTCATCGGGACAGTGAAAACAGTACTCAAAGACAGGGAGAGCAAGCTCTACATTACTCTCTTGGCACTTTGGATGTGGGACATACAGCGAGATGTTTGCTGCTTTTGCGTTTGGCTGTTGGGAGATTTATAGCACAAAGATATCTAGTTGATTTGAAGCAGTTCCAAGAAAGTCTCTGTATATTGAGCACTGCGCTCTGCAGGGTGTTAGCAGAGACTTTCCCGGGACAGTGAAACCCTATGTCAGAGACACTGAGAAGAAGCCCCAATGTTCCCTCCAGGCACTTTCAGTGTGGGTGCCTTCTCCACGTGGTTCCTGGTTTCACTGCAGCTCTGAAGAGAATGTTAGCAAAGAGGTAACCGGGACAGTGAAAACAGTGCTCAAAGACAGGGAGAGCAAGCTCTCTCTTGGCACTTTGGATGTGGGACATACAGCGAGATGTTTGCTGCATTTGCGTTTGGCTGTTGGGAGATTTACAGCACAAAGATATCTAGTTGATTTGAAGCAGTTCCGAGAAAGTCTAAACATAAACCCCACTTTTCCCTCCTGGCACTTTCCATGTGGGAGATGTAGCAGGATGTAGATTGGTTTTGAGGACAACTCAATGGACAGTGTGGGGAGAAAAGTTCCTGGCTCCTTGAATGCCGTTCCTGGAGACACTGCGATCAATGTGGGAGATATGTCAAGATGTGTGTTGGTAAAGAGGTCACACGGATAATCAGAGCAATTCTCAGAGACACTGAGAACAAGCTCGACAATTCCCTCCTGGCACTTTCCCTGTAGGAGATACCGCAAGACGTTTCTGTATATTGGGCACTGCGCTCTGCAGGGTGTTAGCAGAGACTTTCCCGGGACAGTGAAACCCTATGTCAGAGACACTGAGAAGAAGCCCCAATGTTCCTTCCAGGCACTTTCAGTGTGGGTGCCTTCTCCACGTGGTTCCTGGTTTCACTGCAGCTCTGAGGAGAATGTTAGCAAAGAGGTCATCGGGACAGTGAAAACAGTACTCAAAGACAGGGAGAGCAAGCTCTACATTACTCTCTTAGCACTTTGGATGTGGGACATACAGCGAGATGTTTGCTGCTTTTGCGTTTGGCTGTTGGGAGATTTACAGCACAAAGATATCTAGTTGATTTGAAGCAGTTCCGAGAAAGTCTAAACATAATCCCCACTTTTCCCTCCTGGCACTTTCCATGTGGGAGATGTAGCAGGATGTAGATTGGTTTTGAGGACAACTCAATGGACAGTGTAGGGAGAAAAGTTCCTGGCTCCTTGAATGCCGTTCCTGGAGACACTGCGATCAATGTGGGAGATATGTCAAGATGTGTGTTGGTTTTGAGGACGGCTCTCTGGAGAGTCTTAGCAAAGAGGTCACACGGATAATCAGAGCAATTCTCAGAGACACTGAGAACAAGCTCGACAATTCCCTCCTGGCACTTTCCCTGTAGGAGATACCGCAAGACGTTTCTGTATATTGGGCACTGCGCTCTACAGGGTGTTAGCAGAGACTTTCCCGGGACAGTGAAACCCTATGTCAGAGACACTGAGAAGAAGCCCCAATGTTCCCTCCAGGCACTTTCAGTGTGGGTGCCTTCTCCACGTGGTTCCTGGTTTCACTGCAGCTCTGAAGAGAATGTTAGCAAAGAGGTAACCGGGACAGTGAAAACAGTGCTCAAAGACAGGGAGAGCAAGCTCTCTCTTGGCACTTTGGATGTGGGACATACAGCGAGATGTTTGCTGCATTTGCGTTTGGCTGTTGGGAGATTTACAGCACAAAGATATCTAGTTGATTTGAAGCAGTTCCGAGAAAGTCTAAACATAATCCCCACTTTTCCCTCCTGGCACTTTCCATGTGGGAGATGTAGCAGGATGTAGATTGGTTTTGAGGACAACTCAATGGACAGTGTGGGGAGAAAAGTTCCTGGCTCCTTGAATGCCGTTCCTGGAGACACTGCGATCAATGTGGGAGATATGTCAAGATGTGTGTTGGTAAAGAGGTCACACGGATAATCAGAGCAATTCTCAGAGACACTGAGAACAAGCTCGACAATTCCCTCCTGGCACTTTCCCTGTAGGAGATACCGCAAGACGTTTCTGTATATTGGGCACTGCGCTCTGCAGGGTGTTAGCAGAGACTTTCCCGGGACAGTGAAACCCTATGTCAGAGACACTGAGAAGAACCCCCAATGTTCCTTCCAGGCACTTTCAGTGTGGGTGCCTTCTCCACGTGGTTCCTGGTTTCACTGCAGCTCTGAGGAGAATGTTAGCAAAGAGGTCATCGGGACAGTGAAAACAGTACTCAAAGACAGGGAGAGCAAGCTCTACATTACTCTCTTAGCACTTTGGATGTGGGACATACAGCGAGATGTTTGCTGCTTTTGCGTTTGGCTGTTGGGAGATTTACAGCACAAAGATATCTAGTTGATTTGAAGCAGTTCCAAGAAAGTCTCTGTATATTGAGCACTGCGCTCTGCAGGGTGTTAGCAGAGACTTTCCCGGGACAGTGAAACCCTATGTCAGAGACACTGAGAAGAAGCCCCAATGTTCCCTCCAGGCACTTTCAGTGTGGGTGCCTTCTCCACGTGGTTCCTGGTTTCACTGCAGCTCTGAAGAGAATGTTAGCAAAGAGGTAACCGGGACAGTGAAAACAGTGCTCAAAGACAGGGAGAGCAAGCTCTCTCTTGGCACTTTGGATGTGGGACATACAGCGAGATGTTTGCTGCATTTGCGTTTGGCTGTTGGGAGATTTACAGCACAAAGATATCTAGTTGATTTGAAGCAGTTCCGAGAAAGTCTAAACATAATCCCCACTTTTCCCTCCTGGCACTTTCCATGTGGGAGATGTAGCAGGATGTAGATTGGTTTTGAGGACAACTCAATGGACAGTGTAGGGAGAAAAGTTCCTGGCTCCTTGAATGCCGTTCCTGGAGACACTGCGATCAATGTGGGAGATATGTCAAGATGTGTGTTGGTAAAGAGGTCACACGGATAATCAGAGCAATTCTCAGAGACACTGAGAACAAGCTCGACAATTCCCTCCTGGCACTTTCCCTGTAGGAGATACCGCAAGACGTTTCTGTATATTGGGCACTGCGCTCTGCAGGGTGTTAGCAGAGACTTTCCCGGGACAGTGAAACCCTATGGTCAGAGACACTGAGAAGAAGCCCCAATGTTCCTTCCAGGCACTTTCAGTGTGGGTGCCTTCTCCACGTGGTTCCTGGTTTCACTGCAGCTCTGAGGAGAATGTTAGCAAAGAGGTCATCGGGACAGTGAAAACAGTACTCAAAGACAGGGAGAGCAAGCTCTACATTACTCTCTTAGCACTTTGGATGTGGGACATACAGCGAGATGTTTGCTGCATTTGCGTTTGGCTGTTGGGAGATTTACAGCACAAAGATATCTAGTTGATTTGAAGCAGTTCCGAGAAAGTCTAAACATAATCCCCACTTTTCCCTCCTGGCACTTTCCATGTGGGAGATGTAGCAGGATGTAGATTGGTTTTGAGGACAACTCAATGGACAGTGTAGGGAGAAAAGTTCCTGGCTCCTTGAATGCCGTTCCTGGAGACACTGCGATCAATGTGGGAGATATGTCAAGATGTGTGTTGGTTTTGAGGACGGCTCTCTGGAGAGTCTTAGCAAAGAGGTCACACGGATAATCAGAGCAATTCTCAGAGACACTGAGAACAAGCTCGACAATTCCCTCCTGGCACTTTCCCTGTAGGAGATACCGCAAGACGTTTCTGTATATTGGGCACTGCGCTCTGCAGGGTGTTAGCAGAGACTTTCCCGGGACAGTGAAACCCTATGTCAGAGACACTGAGAAGAAGCCCCAATGTTCCTTCCAGGCACTTTCAGTGTGGGTGCCTTCTCCACGTGGTTCCTGGTTTCACTGCAGCTCTGAAGAGAATGTTAGCAAAGAGCTCATCGGGACAGTGAAAACAGTACTCAAAGACAGGGAGAGCAAGCTCTACATTACTCTCTTAGCACTTTGGATGTGGGACATACAGCGAGATGTTTGCTGCTTTTGCGTTTGGCTGTTGGGAGATTTACAGCACAAAGATATCTAGTTGATTTGAAGCAGTTCCAAGAAAGTCTCTGTATATTGAGCACTGCGCTCTGCAGGATGTTAGCAGAGACTTTCCCGGGACAGTGAAACCCTATGTCAGAGACACTGAGAAGAAGCCCCAATGTTCCCTCCAGGCACTTTCAGTGTGGGTGCCTTCTCCACGTGGTTCCTGGTTTCACTGCAGCTCTGAAGAGAATGTTAGCAAAGAGGTAACCGGGACAGTGAAAACAGTGCTCAAAGACAGGGAGAGCAAGCTCTCTCTTGGCACTTTGGATGTGGGACATACAGCGAGATGTTTGCTGCATTTGCGTTTGGCTGTTGGGAGATTTACAGCACAAAGATATCTAGTTGCTTTGAAGCAGTTCCGAGAAAGTCTAAACATAATCCCCACTTTTCCCTCCTGGCACTTTCCATGTGGGAGATGTAGCAGGATGTAGTTTGGTTTTGAGGACAACTCAATGGACAGTGTAGGGAGAAAAGTTCCTGGCTCCTTGAATGCCGTTCCTGGAGACACTGCGATCAATGTGGGAGATATGTCAAGATGTGTGTTGGTAAAGAGGTCACACGGATAATCAGAGCAATTCTCAGAGACACTGAGAACAAGCTCGACAATTCCCTCCTGGCACTTTCCCTGTAGGAGATACCGCAAGACGTTTCTGTATATTGGGCACTGCGCTCTGCAGGGTGTTAGCAGAGACTTTCCCGGGACAGTGAAACCCTATGTCAGAGACACTGAGAAGAAGCCCCAATGTTCCCTCCAGGCACTTTCAGTGTGGGTGCCTTCTCCACGTGGTTCCTGGTTTCACTGCAGCTCTGAAGAGAATGTTAGCATAGAGGTCATCGGGACAGTGAAAACAGTACTCAAAGACAGGGAGAGCAAGCTCTACATTACTCTCTTAGCACTTTGGATGTGGGACATACAGCGAGATGTTTGCTGCTTTTGCGTTTGGCTGTTGGGAGATTTACAGCACAAAGATATCTAGTTGATTTGAAGCAGTTCCAAGAAAGTCTCTGTATATTGAGCACTGCGCTCTGCAGGGTGTTAGCAGAGACTTTCCCGGGACAGTGAAACCCTATGTCAGAGACACTGAGAAGAAGCCCCAATGTTCCCTCCAGGCACTTTCAGTGTGGGTGCCTTCTCCACGTGGTTCCTGGTTTCACTGCAGCTCTGAAGAGAATGTTAGCAAAGAGGTAACCGGGACAGTGAAAACAGTACTCAAAGACAGGGAGAGCAAGCTCTCTCTTGGCACTTTGGATGTGGGACATACAGCGAGATGTTTGCTGCATTTGCGTTTGGCTGTTGGGAGATTTACAGCACAAAGATATCTAGTTGATTTGAAGCAGTTCCGAGAAAGTCTAAACATAATCCCCACTTTTCCCTCCTGGCACTTTCCATGTGGGAGATGTAGCAGGATGTAGATTGGTTTTGAGGACAACTCAATGGACAGTGTAGGGAGAAAAGTTCCTGGCTCCTTGAATGCCATTCCTGGAGACACTGCGATCAATGTGGGAGATATGTCAAGATGTGTGTTGGTAAAGAGGTCACACGGATAATCAGAGCAATTCTCAGAGACACTGAGAACAAGCTCGACAATTCCCTCCTGGCACTTTCCCTGTAGGAGATACCGCAAGACGTTTCTGTATATTGGGCACTGCGCTCTGCAGGGTGTTAGCAGAGACTTTCCCGGGACAGTGAAACCCTATGTCAGAGACACTGAGAAGAAGCCCCAATGTTCCCTCCAGGCACTTTCAGTGTGGGTGCCTTCTCCACGTGGTTCCTGGTTTCACTGCAGCTCTGAAGAGAATGTTAGCATAGAGGTCATCGGGACAGTGAAAACAGTACTCAAAGACAGGGAGAGCAAGCTCTACATTACTCTCTTAGCACTTTGGATGTGGGACATACAGCGAGATGTTTGCTGCTTTTGCGTTTGGCTGTTGGGAGATTTACAGCACAAAGATATCTAGTTGATTTGAAGCAGTTCCAAGAAAGTCTCTGTATATTGAGCACTGCGCTCTGCAGGGTGTTAGCAGAGACTTTCCCGGGACAGTGAAACCCTATGTCAGAGACACTGAGAAGAAGCCCCAATGTTCCCTCCAGGCACTTTCAGTGTGGGTGCCTTCTCCACGTGGTTCCTGGTTTCACTGCAGCTCTGAAGAGAATGTTAGCAAAGAGGTAACCGGGACAGTGAAAACAGTACTCAAACACAGGGAGAGCAAGCTCTCTCTTGGCACTTTGGATGTGGGACATACAGCGAGATGTTTGCTGCATTTGCGTTTGGCTGTTGGGAGATTTACAGCACAAAGATATCTAGTTGATTTGAAGCAGTTCCGAGAAAGTCTAAACATAATCCCCACTTTTCCCTCCTGGCACTTTCCATGTGGGAGATGTAGCAGGATGTAGATTGGTTTTGAGGACAACTCAATGGACAGTGTAGGGAGAAAAGTTCCTGGCTCCTTGAATGCCGTTCCTGGAGACACTGCGATCAATGTGGGAGATATGTCAAGATGTGTGTTGGTAAAGAGGTCACACGGATAATCAGAGCAATTCTCAGAGACACTGAGAACAAGCTCGACAATTCCCTCCTGGCACTTTCCCTGTAGGAGATACCGCAAGACGTTTCTGTATATTGGGCACAGCGCTCTGCAGGGTGTTAGCAGAGACTTTCCCGGGACAGTGAAACCCTATGTCAGAGACACTGAGAAGAAGCCCCAATGTTCCCTCCAGGCACTTTCAGTGTGGGTGCCTTCTCCACGTGGTTCCTGGTTTCACTGCAGCTCTGAAGAGAATGTTAGCAAAGAGGTAACCGGGACAGTGAAAACAGTACTCAAAGACAGGGAGAGCAAGCTCTCTCTTGGCACTTTGGATGTGGGACATATAGCGAGATGTTTGCTGCATTTGCGTTTGGCTGTTGGGAGATTTACAGCACAAAGATATCTAGTTGATTTGAAGCAGTTCCGAGAAAGTCTAAACATAATCCCCACTTTTCCCTCCTGGCACTTTCCATGTGGGAGATGTAGCAGGATGTAGATTGGTTTTGAGGACAACTCAATGGACAGTGTAGGGAGAAAAGTTCCTGGCTCCTTGAATGCCGTTCCTGGAGACACTGCGATCAATGTGGGAGATATGTCAAGATGTGTGTTGGTTTTGAGGACGGCTCTCTGGAGAGTCTTAGCAAAGAGGTCACACGGATAATCAGAGCAATTCTCAGAGACACTGAGAACAAGCTCGACAATTCCCTCCTGGCACTTTCCCTGTAGGAGATACCGCAAGACGTTTCTGTATATTGGGCACTGCGCTCTGCAGGGTGTTAGCAGAGACTTTCCCGGGACAGTGAAACCCTATGTCAGAGACACTGAGAAGAAGCCCCAATGTTCCTTCCAGGCACTTTCAGTGTGGGTGCCTTCTCCACGTGGTTCCTGGTTTCACTGCAGCTCTGAGGAGAATGTTAGCAAAGAGGTCATCGGGACAGTGAAAACAGTACTCAAAGACAGGGAGAGCAAGCTCTACATTACTCTCTTAGCACTTTGGATGTGGGACATACAGCGAGATGTTTGCTGCTTTTGCGTTTGGCTGTTGGGAGATTTACAGCACAAAGATATCTAGTTGATTTGAAGCAGTTCCAAGAAAGTCTCTGTATATTGAGCACTGCGCTCTGCAGGGTGTTAGCAGAGACTTTCCCGGGACAGTGAAACCCTATGTCAGAGACACTGAGAAGAAGCCCCAATGTTCCCTCCAGGCACTTTCAGTGTGGGTGCCTTCTCCACGTGGTTCCTGGTTTCACTGCAGCTCTGAAGAGAATGTTAGCAAAGAGGTAACCGGGACAGTGAAAACAGTGCTCAAAGACAGGGAGAGCAAGCTCTCTCTTGGCACTTTGGATGTGGGACATACAGCGAGATGTTTGCTGCATTTGCGTTTGGCTGTTGGGAGATTTACAGCACAAAGATATCTAGTTGATTTGAAGCAGTTCCGAGAAAGTCTAAACATAATCCCCACTTTTCCCTCCTGGCACTTTCCATGTGGGAGATGTAGCAGGATGTAGATTGGTTTTGAGGACAACTCAATGGACAGTGTAGGGAGAAAAGTTCCTGGCTCCTTGAATCCCGTTCCTGGAGACACTGCGATCAATGTGGGAGATATGTCAAGATGTGTGTTGGTTTTGAGGACGGCTCTCTGGAGAGTCTTAGCAAAGAGGTCACACGGATAATCAGAGCAATTCTCAGAGACACTGAGAACAAGCTCGACAATTCCCTCCTGGCACTTTCCCTGTAGGAGATACCGCAAGACGTTTCTGTATATTGGGCACTGCGCTCTACAGGGTGTTAGCAGAGACTTTCCCGGGACAGTGAAACCCTATGGTCAGAGACACTGAGAAGAAGCCCCAATGTTCCCTCCAGGCACTTTCAGTGTGGGTGCCTTCTCCACGTGGTTCCTGGTTTCACTGCAGCTCTGAAGAGAATGTTAGCAAAGAGGTAACCGGGACAGTGAAAACAGTACTCAAACACAGGGAGAGCAAGCTCTCTCTTGGCACTTTGGATGTGGGACATACAGCGAGATGTTTGCTGCATTTGCGTTTGGCTGTTGGGAGATTTACAGCACAAAGATATCTAGTTGATTTGAAGCAGTTCCGAGAAAGTCTAAACATAATCCCCACTTTTCCCTCCTGGCACTTTCCATGTGGGAGATGTAGCAGGATGTAGATTGGTTTTGAGGACAACTCAATGGACAGTGTAGGGAGAAAAGTTCCTGGCTCCTTGAATGCCGTTCCTGGAGACACTGCGATCAATGTGGGAGATATGTCAAGATGTGTGTTGGTAAAGAGGTCACACGGATAATCAGAGCAATTCTCAGAGACACTGAGAACAAGCTCGACAATTCCCTCCTGGCACTTTCCCTGTAGGAGATACCGCAAGACGTTTCTGTATATTGGGCACAGCGCTCTGCAGGGTGTTAGCAGAGACTTTCCCGGGACAGTGAAACCCTATGTCAGAGACACTGAGAAGAAGCCCCAATGTTCCCTCCAGGCACTTTCAGTGTGGGTGCCTTCTCCACGTGGTTCCTGGTTTCACTGCAGCTCTGAAGAGAATGTTAGCAAAGAGGTAACCGGGACAGTGAAAACAGTACTCAAACACAGGGAGAGCAAGCTCTCTCTTGGCACTTTGGATGTGGGACATACAGCGAGATGTTTGCTGCATTTGCGTTTGGCTGTTGGGAGATTTACAGCACAAAGATATCTAGTTGATTTGAAGCAGTTCCGAGAAAGTCTAAACATAATCCCCACTTTTCCCTCCTGGCACTTTCCATGTGGGAGATGTAGCAGGATGTAGATTGGTTTTGAGGACAACTCAATGGACAGTGTAGGGAGAAAAGTTCCTGGCTCCTTGAATGCCGTTCCTGGAGACACTGCGATCAATGTGGGAGATATGTCAAGATGTGTGTTGGTAAAGAGGTCACACGGATAATCAGAGCAATTCTCAGAGACACTGAGAACAAGCTCGACAATTCCCTCCTGGCACTTTCCCTGTAGGAGATACCGCAAGACGTTTCTGTATATTGGGCACTGCGCTCTGCAGGGTGTTAGCAGAGACTTTCCCGGGACAGTGAAACCCTATGTCAGAGACACTGAGAAGAAGCCCCAATGTTCCTTCCAGGCACTTTCAGTGTGGGTGCCTTCTCCACGTGGTTCCTGGTTTCACTGCAGCTCTGAGGAGAATGTTAGCAAAGAGGTCATCGGGACAGTGAAAACAGTACTCAAAGACAGGGAGAGCAAGCTCTACATTACTCTCTTAGCACTTTGGATGTGGGACATACAGCGAGATGTTTGCTGCTTTTGCGTTTGGCTGTTGGGAGATTTACAGCACAAAGATATCTAGTTGATTTGAAGCAGTTCCAAGAAAGTCTCTGTATATTGAGCACTGCGCTCTGCAGGGTGTTAGCAGAGACTTTCCCGGGACAGTGAAACCCTATGTCAGAGACACTGAGAAGAAGCCCCAATGTTCCCTCCAGGCACTTTCAGTGTGGGTGCCTTCTCCACGTGGTTCCTGGTTTCACTGCAGCTCTGAAGAGAATGTTAGCAAAGAGGTAACCGGGACAGTGAAAACAGTGCTCAAAGACAGGGAGAGCAAGCTCTCTCTTGGCACTTTGGATGTGGGACATACAGCGAGATGTTTGCTGCATTTGCGTTTGGCTGTTGGGAGATTTACAGCACAAAGATATCTAGTTGATTTGAAGCAGTTCCGAGAAAGTCTAAACATAATCCCCACTTTTCCCTCCTGGCACTTTCCATGTGGGAGATGTAGCAGGATGTAGATTGGTTTTGAGGACAACTCAATGGACAGTGTAGGGAGAAAAGTTCCTGGCTCCTTGAATGCCGTTCCTGGAGACACTGCGATCAATGTGGGAGATATGTCAAGATGTGTGTTGGTTTTGAGGACGGCTCTCTGGAGAGTCTTAGCAAAGAGGTCACACGGATAATCAGAGCAATTCTCAGAGACACTGAGAACAAGCTCGACAATTCCCTCCTGGCACTTTCCCTGTAGGAGATACCGCAAGACGTTTCTGTATATTGGGCACTGCGCTCTACAGGGTGTTAGCAGAGACTTTCCCGGGACAGTGAAACCCTATGGTCAGAGACACTGAGAAGAAGCCCCAATGTTCCCTCCAGGCACTTTCAGTGTGGGTGCCTTCTCCACGTGGTTCCTGGTTTCACTGCAGCTCTGAAGAGAATGTTAGCAAAGAGGTAACCGGGACAGTGAAAACAGTACTCAAACACAGGGAGAGCAAGCTCTCTCTTGGCACTTTGGATGTGGGACATACAGCGAGATGTTTGCTGCATTTGCGTTTGGCTGTTGGGAGATTTACAGCACAAAGATATCTAGTTGATTTGAAGCAGTTCCGAGAAAGTCTAAACATAATCCCCACTTTTCCCTCCTGGCACTTTCCATGTGGGAGATGTAGCAGGATGTAGATTGGTTTTGAGGACAACTCAATGGACAGTGTAGGGAGAAAAGTTCCTGGCTCCTTGAATGCCGTTCCTGGAGACACTGCGATCAATGTGGGAGATATGTCAAGATGTGTGTTGGTTTTGAGGACGGCTCTCTGGAGAGTCCTAGCAAAGAGGTCACACGGATAATCAGAGCAATTCTCAGAGACACTGAGAACAAGCTCGACAATTCCCTCCTGGCACTTTCCCTGTAGGAGATACCGCAAGACGTTTCTGTATATTGGGCACTGCGCTCTGCAGGGTGTTAGCAGAGACTTTCCCGGGACAGTGAAACCCTATGGTCAGAGACACTGAGAAGAAGCCCCAATGTTCCCTCCAGGCACTTTCAGTGTGGGTGCCTTCTCCACGTGGTTCCTGGTTTCACTGCAGCTCTGAAGAGAATGTTAGCAAAGAGCTCATCGGGACAGTGAAAACAGTACTCAAAGACAGGGAGAGCAAGCTCTACATTACTCTCTTGGCACTTTGGATGTGGGACATACAGCGAGATGTTTGCTGCTTTTGCGTTTGGCTGTTGGGAGATTTATAGCACAAAGATATCTAGTTGATTTGAAGCAGTTCCAAGAAAGTCTCTGTATATTGAGCACTGCGCTCTGCAGGGTGTTAGCAGAGACTTTCCCGGGACAGTGAAACCCTATGTCAGAGACACTGAGAAGAAGCCCCAATGTTCCCTCCAGGCACTTTCAGTGTGGGTGCCTTCTCCACGTGGTTCCTGGTTTCACTGCAGCTCTGAAGAGAATGTTAGCAAAGAGGTAACCGGGACAGTGAAAACAGTGCTCAAAGACAGGGAGAGCAAGCTCTCTCTTAGCACTTTGGATGTGGGACATACAGCGAGATGTTTGCTGCATTTGCGTTTGGCTGTTGGGAGATTTACAGCACAAAGATATCTAGTTGATTTGAAGCAGTTCCGAGAAAGTCTAAACATAAACCCCACTTTTCCCTCCTGGCACTTTCCATGTGGGAGATGTAGCAGGATGTAGATTGGTTTTGAGGACAACTCAATGGACAGTGTGGGGAGAAAAGTTCCTGGCTCCTTGAATGCCGTTCCTGGAGACACTGCGATCAATGTGGGAGATATGTCAAGATGTGTGTTGGTAAAGAGGTCACACGGATAATCAGAGCAATTCTCAGAGACACTGAGAACAAGCTCGACAATTCCCTCCTGGCACTTTCCCTGTAGGAGATACCGCAAGACGTTTCTGTATATTGGGCACTGCGCTCTGCAGGGTGTTAGCAGAGACTTTCCCGGGACAGTGAAACCCTATGTCAGAGACACTGAGAAGAAGCCCCAATGTTCCTTCCAGGCACTTTCAGTGTGGGTGCCTTCTCCACGTGGTTCCTGGTTTCACTGCAGCTCTGAGGAGAATGTTAGCAAAGAGGTCATCGGGACAGTGAAAACAGTACTCAAAGACAGGGAGAGCAAGCTCTACATTACTCTCTTAGCACTTTGGATGTGGGACATACAGCGAGATGTTTGCTGCTTTTGCGTTTGGCTGTTGGGAGATTTACAGCACAAAGATATCTAGTTGATTTGAAGCAGTTCCGAGAAAGTCTAAACATAATCCCCACTTTTCCCTCCTGGCACTTTCCATGTGGGAGATGTAGCAGGATGTAGATTGGTTTTGAGGACAACTCAATGGACAGTGTAGGGAGAAAAGTTCCTGGCTCCTTGAATGCCGTTCCTGGAGACACTGCGATCAATGTGGGAGATATGTCAAGATGTGTGTTGGTTTTGAGGACGGCTCTCTGGAGAGTCTTAGCAAAGAGGTCACACGGATAATCAGAGCAATTCTCAGAGACACTGAGAACAAGCTCGACAATTCCCTCCTGGCACTTTCCCTGTAGGAGATACCGCAAGACGTTTCTGTATATTGGGCACTGCGCTCTACAGGGTGTTAGCAGAGACTTTCCCGGGACAGTGAAACCCTATGTCAGAGACACTGAGAAGAAGCCCCAATGTTCCCTCCAGGCACTTTCAGTGTGGGTGCCTTCTCCACGTGGTTCCTGGTTTCACTGCAGCTCTGAAGAGAATGTTAGCAAAGAGGTAACCGGGACAGTGAAAACAGTGCTCAAAGACAGGGAGAGCAAGCTCTCTCTTGGCACTTTGGATGTGGGACATACAGCGAGATGTTTGCTGCATTTGCGTTTGGCTGTTGGGAGATTTACAGCACAAAGATATCTAGTTGATTTGAAGCAGTTCCGAGAAAGTCTAAACATAATCCCCACTTTTCCCTCCTGGCACTTTCCATGTGGGAGATGTAGCAGGATGTAGATTGGTTTTGAGGACAACTCAATGGACAGTGTGGGGAGAAAAGTTCCTGGCTCCTTGAATGCCGTTCCTGGAGACACTGCGATCAATGTGGGAGATATGTCAAGATGTGTGTTGGTAAAGAGGTCACACGGATAATCAGAGCAATTCTCAGAGACACTGAGAACAAGCTCGACAATTCCCTCCTGGCACTTTCCCTGTAGGAGATACCGCAAGACGTTTCTGTATATTGGGCACTGCGCTCTGCAGGGTGTTAGCAGAGACTTTCCCGGGACAGTGAAACCCTATGTCAGAGACACTGAGAAGAACCCCCAATGTTCCTTCCAGGCACTTTCAGTGTGGGTGCCTTCTCCACGTGGTTCCTGGTTTCACTGCAGCTCTGAGGAGAATGTTAGCAAAGAGGTCATCGGGACAGTGAAAACAGTACTCAAAGACAGGGAGAGCAAGCTCTACATTACTCTCTTAGCACTTTGGATGTGGGACATACAGCGAGATGTTTGCTGCTTTTGCGTTTGGCTGTTGGGAGATTTACAGCACAAAGATATCTAGTTGATTTGAAGCAGTTCCAAGAAAGTCTCTGTATATTGAGCACTGCGCTCTGCAGGGTGTTAGCAGAGACTTTCCCGGGACAGTGAAACCCTATGTCAGAGACACTGAGAAGAAGCCCCAATGTTCCCTCCAGGCACTTTCAGTGTGGGTGCCTTCTCCACGTGGTTCCTGGTTTCACTGCAGCTCTGAAGAGAATGTTAGCAAAGAGGTAACCGGGACAGTGAAAACAGTGCTCAAAGACAGGGAGAGCAAGCTCTCTCTTGGCACTTTGGATGTGGGACATACAGCGAGATGTTTGCTGCATTTGCGTTTGGCTGTTGGGAGATTTACAGCACAAAGATATCTAGTTGATTTGAAGCAGTTCCGAGAAAGTCTAAACATAATCCCCACTTTTCCCTCCTGGCACTTTCCATGTGGGAGATGTAGCAGGATGTAGATTGGTTTTGAGGACAACTCAATGGACAGTGTAGGGAGAAAAGTTCCTGGCTCCTTGAATGCCGTTCCTGGAGACACTGCGATCAATGTGGGAGATATGTCAAGATGTGTGTTGGTAAAGAGGTCACACGGATAATCAGAGCAATTCTCAGAGACACTGAGAACAAGCTCGACAATTCCCTCCTGGCACTTTCCCTGTAGGAGATACCGCAAGACGTTTCTGTATATTGGGCACTGCGCTCTGCAGGGTGTTAGCAGAGACTTTCCCGGGACAGTGAAACCCTATGGTCAGAGACACTGAGAAGAAGCCCCAATGTTCCTTCCAGGCACTTTCAGTGTGGGTGCCTTCTCCACGTGGTTCCTGGTTTCACTGCAGCTCTGAGGAGAATGTTAGCAAAGAGGTCATCGGGACAGTGAAAACAGTACTCAAAGACAGGGAGAGCAAGCTCTACATTACTCTCTTAGCACTTTGGATGTGGGACATACAGCGAGATGTTTGCTGCATTTGCGTTTGGCTGTTGGGAGATTTACAGCACAAAGATATCTAGTTGATTTGAAGCAGTTCCGAGAAAGTCTAAACATAATCCCCACTTTTCCCTCCTGGCACTTTCCATGTGGGAGATGTAGCAGGATGTAGATTGGTTTTGAGGACAACTCAATGGACAGTGTAGGGAGAAAAGTTCCTGGCTCCTTGAATCCCGTTCCTGGAGACACTGCGATCAATGTGGGAGATATGTCAAGATGTGTGTTGGTTTTGAGGACGGCTCTCTGGAGAGTCTTAGCAAAGAGGTCACACGGATAATCAGAGCAATTCTCAGAGACACTGAGAACAAGCTCGACAATTCCCTCCTGGCACTTTCCCTGTAGGAGATACCGCAAGACGTTTCTGTATATTGGGCACTGCGCTCTGCAGGGTGTTAGCAGAGACTTTCCCGGGACAGTGAAACCCTATGTCAGAGACACTGAGAAGAAGCCCCAATGTTCCTTCCAGGCACTTTCAGTGTGGGTGCCTTCTCCACGTGGTTCCTGGTTTCACTGCAGCTCTGAAGAGAATGTTAGCAAAGAGCTCATCGGGACAGTGAAAACAGTACTCAAAGACAGGGAGAGCAAGCTCTACATTACTCTCTTAGCACTTTGGATGTGGGACATACAGCGAGATGTTTGCTGCTTTTGCGTTTGGCTGTTGGGAGATTTACAGCACAAAGATATCTAGTTGATTTGAAGCAGTTCCAAGAAAGTCTCTGTATATTGAGCACTGCGCTCTGCAGGATGTTAGCAGAGACTTTCCCGGGACAGTGAAACCCTATGTCAGAGACACTGAGAAGAAGCCCCAATGTTCCCTCCAGGCACTTTCAGTGTGGGTGCCTTCTCCACGTGGTTCCTGGTTTCACTGCAGCTCTGAAGAGAATGTTAGCAAAGAGGTAACCGGGACAGTGAAAACAGTGCTCAAAGACAGGGAGAGCAAGCTCTCTCTTGGCACTTTGGATGTGGGACATACAGCGAGATGTTTGCTGCATTTGCGTTTGGCTGTTGGGAGATTTACAGCACAAAGATATCTAGTTGCTTTGAAGCAGTTCCGAGAAAGTCTAAACATAATCCCCACTTTTCCCTCCTGGCACTTTCCATGTGGGAGATGTAGCAGGATGTAGTTTGGTTTTGAGGACAACTCAATGGACAGTGTAGGGAGAAAAGTTCCTGGCTCCTTGAATGCCGTTCCTGGAGACACTGCGATCAATGTGGGAGATATGTCAAGATGTGTGTTGGTAAAGAGGTCACACGGATAATCAGAGCAATTCTCAGAGACACTGAGAACAAGCTCGACAATTCCCTCCTGGCACTTTCCCTGTAGGAGATACCGCAAGACGTTTCTGTATATTGGGCACTGCGCTCTGCAGGGTGTTAGCAGAGACTTTCCCGGGACAGTGAAACCCTATGTCAGAGACACTGAGAAGAAGCCCCAATGTTCCCTCCAGGCACTTTCAGTGTGGGTGCCTTCTCCACGTGGTTCCTGGTTTCACTGCAGCTCTGAAGAGAATGTTAGCATAGAGGTCATCGGGACAGTGAAAACAGTACTCAAAGACAGGGAGAGCAAGCTCTACATTACTCTCTTAGCACTTTGGATGTGGGACATACAGCGAGATGTTTGCTGCTTTTGCGTTTGGCTGTTGGGAGATTTACAGCACAAAGATATCTAGTTGATTTGAAGCAGTTCCAAGAAAGTCTCTGTATATTGAGCACTGCGCTCTGCAGGGTGTTAGCAGAGACTTTCCCGGGACAGTGAAACCCTATGTCAGAGACACTGAGAAGAAGCCCCAATGTTCCCTCCAGGCACTTTCAGTGTGGGTGCCTTCTCCACGTGGTTCCTGGTTTCACTGCAGCTCTGAAGAGAATGTTAGCAAAGAGGTAACCGGGACAGTGAAAACAGTACTCAAAGACAGGGAGAGCAAGCTCTCTCTTGGCACTTTGGATGTGGGACATACAGCGAGATGTTTGCTGCATTTGCGTTTGGCTGTTGGGAGATTTACAGCACAAAGATATCTAGTTGATTTGAAGCAGTTCCGAGAAAGTCTAAACATAATCCCCACTTTTCCCTCCTGGCACTTTCCATGTGGGAGATGTAGCAGGATGTAGATTGGTTTTGAGGACAACTCAATGGACAGTGTAGGGAGAAAAGTTCCTGGCTCCTTGAATGCCATTCCTGGAGACACTGCGATCAATGTGGGAGATATGTCAAGATGTGTGTTGGTAAAGAGGTCACACGGATAATCAGAGCAATTCTCAGAGACACTGAGAACAAGCTCGACAATTCCCTCCTGGCACTTTCCCTGTAGGAGATACCGCAAGACGTTTCTGTATATTGGGCACTGCGCTCTGCAGGGTGTTAGCAGAGACTTTCCCGGGACAGTGAAACCCTATGTCAGAGACACTGAGAAGAAGCCCCAATGTTCCCTCCAGGCACTTTCAGTGTGGGTGCCTTCTCCACGTGGTTCCTGGTTTCACTGCAGCTCTGAAGAGAATGTTAGCATAGAGGTCATCGGGACAGTGAAAACAGTACTCAAAGACAGGGAGAGCAAGCTCTACATTACTCTCTTAGCACTTTGGATGTGGGACATACAGCGAGATGTTTGCTGCTTTTGCGTTTGGCTGTTGGGAGATTTACAGCACAAAGATATCTAGTTGATTTGAAGCAGTTCCAAGAAAGTCTCTGTATATTGAGCACTGCGCTCTGCAGGGTGTTAGCAGAGACTTTCCCGGGACAGTGAAACCCTATGTCAGAGACACTGAGAAGAAGCCCCAATGTTCCCTCCAGGCACTTTCAGTGTGGGTGCCTTCTCCACGTGGTTCCTGGTTTCACTGCAGCTCTGAAGAGAATGTTAGCAAAGAGGTAACCGGGACAGTGAAAACAGTACTCAAACACAGGGAGAGCAAGCTCTCTCTTGGCACTTTGGATGTGGGACATACAGCGAGATGTTTGCTGCATTTGCGTTTGGCTGTTGGGAGATTTACAGCACAAAGATATCTAGTTGATTTGAAGCAGTTCCGAGAAAGTCTAAACATAATCCCCACTTTTCCCTCCTGGCACTTTCCATGTGGGAGATGTAGCAGGATGTAGATTGGTTTTGAGGACAACTCAATGGACAGTGTAGGGAGAAAAGTTCCTGGCTCCTTGAATGCCGTTCCTGGAGACACTGCGATCAATGTGGGAGATATGTCAAGATGTGTGTTGGTAAAGAGGTCACACGGATAATCAGAGCAATTCTCAGAGACACTGAGAACAAGCTCGACAATTCCCTCCTGGCACTTTCCCTGTAGGAGATACCGCAAGACGTTTCTGTATATTGGGCACAGCGCTCTGCAGGGTGTTAGCAGAGACTTTCCCGGGACAGTGAAACCCTATGTCAGAGACACTGAGAAGAAGCCCCAATGTTCCCTCCAGGCACTTTCAGTGTGGGTGCCTTCTCCACGTGGTTCCTGGTTTCACTGCAGCTCTGAAGAGAATGTTAGCAAAGAGGTAACCGGGACAGTGAAAACAGTACTCAAACACAGGGAGAGCAAGCTCTCTCTTGGCACTTTGGATGTGGGACATACAGCGAGATGTTTGCTGCATTTGCGTTTGGCTGTTGGGAGATTTACAGCACAAAGATATCTAGTTGATTTGAAGCAGTTCCGAGAAAGTCTAAACATAATCCCCACTTTTCCCTCCTGGCACTTTCCATGTGGGAGATGTAGCAGGATGTAGATTGGTTTTGAGGACAACTCAATGGACAGTGTAGGGAGAAAAGTTCCTGGCTCCTTGAATCCCGTTCCTGGAGACACTGCGATCAATGTGGGAGATATGTCAAGATGTGTGTTGGTTTTGAGGACGGCTCTCTGGAGAGTCCTAGCAAAGAGGTCACACGGATAATCAGAGCAATTCTCAGAGACACTGAGAACAAGCTCGACAATTCCCTCCTGGCACTTTCCCTGTAGGAGATACCGCAAGACGTTTCTGTATATTGGGCACTGCGCTCTGCAGGGTGTTAGCAGAGACTTTCCCGGGACAGTGAAACCCTATGTCAGAGACACTGAGAAGAAGCCCCAATGTTCCTTCCAGGCACTTTCAGTGTGGGTGCCTTCTCCACGTGGTTCCTGGTTTCACTGCAGCTCTGAAGAGAATGTTAGCAAAGAGCTCATCGGGACAGTGAAAACAGTACTCAAAGACAGGGAGAGCAAGCTCTACATTACTCTCTTAGCACTTTGGATGTGGGACATACAGCGAGATGTTTGCTGCTTTTGCGTTTGGCTGTTGGGAGATTTACAGCACAAAGATATCTAGTTGATTTGAAGCAGTTCCAAGAAAGTCTCTGTATATTGAGCACTGCGCTCTGCAGGGTGTTAGCAGAGACTTTCCCGGGACAGTGAAACCCTATGTCAGAGACACTGAGAAGAAGCCCCAATGTTCCCTCCAGGCACTTTCAGTGTGGGTGCCTTCTCCACGTGGTTCCTGGTTTCACTGCAGCTCTGAAGAGAATGTTAGCAAAGAGGTAACCGGGACAGTGAAAACAGTGCTCAAAGACAGGGAGAGCAAGCTCTCTCTTGGCACTTTGGATGTGGGACATACAGCGAGATGTTTGCTGCATTTGCGTTTGGCTGTTGGGAGATTTACAGCACAAAGATATCTAGTTGCTTTGAAGCAGTTCCGAGAAAGTCTAAAGATAATCCCCACTTTTCCCTCCTGGCACTTTCCATGTGGGAGATGTAGCAGGATGTAGTTTGGTTTTGAGGACAACTCAATGGACAGTGTAGGGAGAAAAGTTCCTGGCTCCTTGAATGCCGTTCCTGGAGACACTGCGATCAATGTGGGAGATATGTCAAGATGTGTGTTGGTTTTGAGGACGGCTCTCTGGAGAGTCTTAGCAAAGAGGTCACACGGATAATCAGAGCAATTCTCAGAGACACTGAGAACAAGCTCGACAATTCCCTCCTGGCACTTTCCCTGTAGGAGATACCGCAAGACGTTTCTGTATATTGGGCACTGCGCTCTACAGGGTGTTAGCAGAGACTTTCCCGGGACAGTGAAACCCTATGGTCAGAGACACTGAGAAGAAGCCCCAATGTTCCCTCCAGGCACTTTCAGTGTGGGTGCCTTCTCCACGTGGTTCCTGGTTTCACTGCAGCTCTGAAGAGAATGTTAGCAAAGAGGTCATCGGGACAGTGAAAACAGTACTCAAAGACAGGGAGAGCAAGCTCTACATTACTCTCTTAGCACTTTGGATGTGGGACATACAGCGAGATGTTTGCTGCATTTGCGTTTGGCTGTTGGGAGATTTACAGCACAAAGATATCTAGTTGATTTGAAGCAGTTCCGAGAAAGTCTAAACATAATCCCCACTTTTCCCTCCTGGCACTTTCCATGTGGGAGATGTAGCAGGATGTAGTTTGGTTTTGAGGACAACTCAATGGACAGTGTAGGGAGAAAAGTTCCTGGCTCCTTGAATGCCGTTCCTGGAGACACTGCGATCAATGTGGGAGATATGTCAAGATGTGTGTTGGTAAAGAGGTCACACAGATAATCAGAGCAATTCTCAGAGACACTGAGAAGAAGCTCGACAGTTCCGTCCTGGCACTTTCCCTGTAGGAGATACCGCAAGACGTTTCTGTATATTGGGCACAGCGCTCTGCAGGGTGTTAGCAGAGACTTTCCCGGGACAGTGAAACCCTATGTCAGAGACACTGAGAAGAAGCCCCAATGTTCCCTCCAGGCACTTTCAGTGTGGGTGCCTTCTCCACGTGGTTCCTGGTTTCACTGCAGCTCTGAAGAGAATGTTAGCAAAGAGGTAACCGGGACAGTGAAAACAGTGCTCAAAGACAGGGAGAGCAAGCTCTCTCTTGGCACTTTGGATGTGGGACATACAGCGAGATGTTTGCTGCATTTGCGTTTGGCTGTTGGGAGATTTACAGCACAAAGATATCTAGTTGATTTGAAGCAGTTCCGAGAAAGTCTAAACATAATCCCCACTTTTCCCTCCTGGCACTTTCCATGTGGGAGATGTAGCAGGATGTAGATTGGTTTTGAGGACAACTCAATGGACAGTGTAGGGAGAAAAGTTCCTGGCTCCTTGAATGCCGTTCCTGGAGACACTGCGATCAATGTGGGAGATATGTCAAGATGTGTGTTGGTAAAGAGGTCACACGGATAATCAGAGCAATTCTCAGAGACACTGAGAACAAGCTCGACAATTCCCTCCTGGCACTTTCCCTGTAGGAGATACCGCAAGACGTTTCTGTATATTGGGCACAGCGCTCTGCAGGGTGTTAGCAGAGACTTTCCCGGGACAGTGAAACCCTATGTCAGAGACACTGAGAAGAAGCCCCAATGTTCCTTCCAGGCACTTTCAGTGTGGGTGCCTTCTCCACGTGGTTCCTGGTTTCACTGCAGCTCTGAAGAGAATGTTAGCAAAGAGGTAACCGGGACAGTGAAAACAGTGCTCAAAGACAGGGAGAGCAAGCTCTCTCTTGGCACTTTGGATGTGGGACATACAGCGAGATGTTTGCTGCATTTGCGTTTGGCTGTTGGGAGATTTACAGCACAAAGATATCTAGTTGATTTGAAGCAGTTCCGAGAAAGTCTAAACATAATCCCCACTTTTCCCTCCTGGCACTTTCCATGTGGGAGATGTAGCAGGATGTAGTTTGGTTTTGAGGACAACTCAATGGACAGTGTAGGGAGAAAAGTTCCTGGCTCCTTGAATGCCGTTCCTGGAGACACTGCGATCAATGTGGGAGATATGTCAAGATGTGTGTTGGTAAAGAGGTCACACGGATAATCAGAGCAATTCTCAGAGACACTGAGAACAAGCTCGACAATTCCCTCCTGGCACTTTCCCTGTAGGAGATACCGCAAGACGTTTCTGTATATTGGGCACTGCGCTCTGCAGGGTGTTAGCAGAGACTTTCCCGGGACAGTGAAACCCTATGTCAGAGACACTGAGAAGAAGCCCCAATGTTCCTTCCAGGCACTTTCAGTGTGGGTGCCTTCTCCACGTGGTTCCTGGTTTCACTGCAGCTCTGAGGAGAATGTTAGCAAAGAGGTCATCGGGACAGTGAAAGCAGTACTCAAAGACAGGGAGAGCAAGCTCTACATTACTCTCTTAGCACTTTGGATGTGGGACATACAGCGAGATGTTTGCTGCTTTTGCGTTTGGCTGTTGGGAGATTTACAGCACAAAGATATCTAGTTGATTTGAAGCAGTTCCACGAAAGTCTCTGTATATTGAGCACTGCGCTCTGCAGGGTGTTAGCAGAGACTTTCCCGGGACAGTGAAACCCTATGTCAGAGACACTGAGAAGAAGCCCCAATGTTCCCTCCAGGCACTTTCAGTGTGGGTGCCTTCTCCACGTGGTTCCTGGTTTCACTGCAGCTCTGAAGAGAATGTTAGCAAAGAGGTAACCGGGACAGTGAAAACAGTGCTCAAAGACAGGGAGAGCAAGCTCTCTCTTGGCACTTTGGATGTGGGACATACAGCGAGATGTTTGCTGCATTTGCGTTTGGCTGTTGGGAGATTTACAGCACAAAGATATCTAGTTGCTTTGAAGCAGTTCCGAGAAAGTCTAAACATAATCCCCACTTTTCCCTCCTGGCACTTTCCATGTGGGAGATGTAGCAGGATGTAGATTGGTTTTGAGGACAACTCAATGGACAGTGTAGGGAGAAAAGTTCCTGGCTCCTTGAATGCCGTTCCTGGAGACACTGCGATCAATGTGGGAGATATGTCAAGATGTGTGTTGGTAAAGAGGTCACACGGATAATCAGAGCAATTCTCAGAGACACTGAGAACAAGCTCGACAATTCCCTCCTGGCACTTTCCCTGTAGGAGATACCGCAAGACGTTTCTGTATATTGGGCACAGCGCTCTGCAGGGTGTTAGCAGAGACTTTCCCGGGACAGTGAAACCCTATGTCAGAGACACTGAGAAGAAGCCCCAATGTTCCCTCCAGGCACTTTCAGTGTGGGTGCCTTCTCCACGTGGTTCCTGGTTTCACTGCAGCTCTGAAGAGAATGTTAGCAAAGAGGTAACCGGGACAGTGAAAACAGTACTCAAAGACAGGGAGAGCAAGCTCTCTCTTGGCACTTTGGATGTGGGACATACAGCGAGATGTTTGCTGCATTTGCGTTTGGCTGTTGGGAGATTTACAGCACAAAGATATCTAGTTGCTTTGAAGCAGTTCCGAGAAAGTCTCTGTATATTGAGCACTGCGCTCTGCAGGGTGTTAGCAGAGACTTTCCCGGGACAGTGAAACCCTATGTCAGAGACACTGAGAAGAAGCCCCAATGTTCCCTCCAGGCACTTTCAGTGTGGGTGCCTTCTCCACGTGGTTCCTGGTTTCACTGCAGCTCTGAAGAGAATGTTAGCAAAGAGGTAACCGGGACAGTGAAAACAGTGCTCAAAGACAGGGAGAGCAAGCTCTCTCTTGGCACTTTGGATGTGGGACATACAGCGAGATGTTTGCTGCATTTGCGTTTGGCTGTTGGGAGATTTACAGCACAAAGATATCTAGTTGCTTTGAAGCAGTTCCGAGAAAGTCTAAACATAATCCCCACTTTTCCCTCCTGGCACTTTCCATGTGGGAGATGTAGCAGGATGTAGTTTGGTTTTGAGGACAACTCAATGGACAGTGTAGGGAGAAAAGTTCCTGGCTCCTTGAATGCCGTTCCTGGAGACACTGCGATCAATGTGGGAGATATGTCAAGATGTGTGTTGGTAAAGAGGTCACACGGATAATCAGAGCAATTCTCAGAGACACTGAGAACAAGCTCGACAATTCCCTCCTGGCACTTTCCCTGTAGGAGATACCGCAAGACGTTTCTGTATATTGGGCACTGCGCTCTGCAGGGTGTTAGCAGAGACTTTCCCGGGACAGTGAAACCCTATGTCAGAGACACTGAGAAGAAGCCCCAATGTTCCTTCCAGGCACTTTCAGTGTGGGTGCCTTCTCCACGTGGTTCCTGGTTTCACTGCAGCTCTGAAGAGAATGTTAGCAAAGAGCTCATCGGGACAGTGAAAACAGTACTCAAAGACAGGGAGAGCAAGCTCTACATTACTCTCTTAGCACTTTGGATGTGGGACATACAGCGAGATGTTTGCTGCTTTTGCGTTTGGCTGTTGGGAGATTTACAGCACAAAGATATCTAGTTGATTTGAAGCAGTTCCAAGAAAGTCTCTGTATATTGAGCACTGCGCTCTGCAGGGTGTTAGCAGAGACTTTCCCGGGACAGTGAAACCCTATGTCAGAGACACTGAGAAGAAGCCCCAATGTTCCCTCCAGGCACTTTCAGTGTGGGTGCCTTCTCCACGTGGTTCCTGGTTTCACTGCAGCTCTGAAGAGAATGTTAGCAAAGAGGTAACCGGGACAGTGAAAACAGTGCTCAAAGACAGGGAGAGCAAGCTCTCTCTTGGCACTTTGGATGTGGGACATACAGCGAGATGTTTGCTGCATTTGCGTTTGGCTGTTGGGAGATTTACAGCACAAAGATATCTAGTTGCTTTGAAGCAGTTCCGAGAAAGTCTAAACATAATCCCCACTTTTCCCTCCTGGCACTTTCCATGTGGGAGATGTAGCAGGATGTAGTTTGGTTTTGAGGACAACTCAATGGACAGTGTAGGGAGAAAAGTTCCTGGCTCCTTGAATGCCGTTCCTGGAGACACTGCGATCAATGTGGGAGATATGTCAAGATGTGTGTTGGTAAAGAGGTCACACGGATAATCAGAGCAATTCTCAGAGACACTGAGAACAAGCTCGACAATTCCCTCCTGGCACTTTCCCTGTAGGAGATACCGCAAGACGTTTCTGTATATTGGGCACTGCGCTCTGCAGGGTGTTAGCAGAGACTTTCCCGGGACAGTGAAACCCTATGTCAGAGACACTGAGAAGAAGCCCCAATGTTCCTTCCAGGCACTTTCAGTGTGGGTGCCTTCTCCACGTGGTTCCTGGTTTCACTGCAGCTCTGAGGAGAATGTTAGCAAAGAGGTCATCGGGACAGTGAAAACAGTACTCAAAGACAGGGAGAGCAAGCTCTACATTACTCTCTTAGCACTTTGGATGTGGGACATACAGCGAGATGTTTGCTGCTTTTGCGTTTGGCTGTTGGGAGATTTACAGCACAAAGATATCTAGTTGATTTGAAGCAGTTCCAAGAAAGTCTCTGTATATTGAGCACTGCGCTCTGCAGGGTGTTAGCAGAGACTTTCCCGGGACAGTGAAACCCTATGTCAGAGACACTGAGAAGAAGCCCCAATGTTCCCTCCAGGCACTTTCAGTGTGGGTGCCTTCTCCACGTGGTTCCTGGTTTCACTGCAGCTCTGAAGAGAATGTTAGCAAAGAGGTAACCGGGACAGTGAAAACAGTGCTCAAAGACAGGGAGAGCAAGCTCTCTCTTGGCACTTTGGATGTGGGACATACAGCGAGATGTTTGCTGCATTTGCGTTTGGCTGTTGGGAGATTTACAGCACAAAGATATCTAGTTGATTTGAAGCAGTTCCGAGAAAGTCTAAACATAATCCCCACTTTTCCCTCCTGGCACTTTCCATGTGGGAGATGTAGCAGGATGTAGATTGGTTTTGAGGACAACTCAATGGACAGTGTAGGGAGAAAAGTTCCTGGCTCCTTGAATCCCGTTCCTGGAGACACTGCGATCAATGTGGGAGATATGTCAAGATGTGTGTTGGTTTTGAGGACGGCTCTCTGGAGAGTCTTAGCAAAGAGGTCACACGGATAATCAGAGCAATTCTCAGAGACACTGAGAACAAGCTCGACAATTCCCTCCTGGCACTTTCCCTGTAGGAGATACCGCAAGACGTTTCTGTATATTGGGCACTGCGCTCTACAGGGTGTTAGCAGAGACTTTCCCGGGACAGTGAAACCCTATGGTCAGAGACACTGAGAAGAAGCCCCAATGTTCCCTCCAGGCACTTTCAGTGTGGGTGCCTTCTCCACGTGGTTCCTGGTTTCACTGCAGCTCTGAAGAGAATGTTAGCAAAGAGGTCATCGGGACAGTGAAAACAGTACTCAAAGACAGGGAGAGCAAGCTCTACATTACTCTCTTAGCACTTTGGATGTGGGACATACAGCGAGATGTTTGCTGCATTTGCGTTTGGCTGTTGGGAGATTTACAGCACAAAGATATCTAGTTGATTTGAAGCAGTTCCGAGAAAGTCTAAACATAATCCCCACTTTTCCCTCCTGGCACTTTCCATGTGGGAGATGTAGCAGGATGTAGTTTGGTTTTGAGGACAACTCAATGGACAGTGTAGGGAGAAAAGTTCCTGGCTCCTTGAATGCCGTTCCTGGAGACACTGCGATCAATGTGGGAGATATGTCAAGATGTGTGTTGGTAAAGAGGTCACACAGATAATCAGAGCAATTCTCAGAGACACTGAGAAGAAGCTCGACAGTTCCCTCCTGGCACTTTCCCTGTAGGAGATACCGCAAGACGTTTCTGTATATTGGGCACAGCGCTCTGCAGGGTGTTAGCAGAGACTTTCCCGGGACAGTGAAACCCTATGTCAGAGACACTGAGAAGAAGCCCCAATGTTCCCTCCAGGCACTTTCAGTGTGGGTGCCTTCTCCACGTGGTTCCTGGTTTCACTGCAGCTCTGAAGAGAATGTTAGCAAAGAGGTAACCGGGACAGTGAAAACAGTGCTCAAAGACAGGGAGAGCAAGCTCTCTCTTGGCACTTTGGATGTGGGACATACAGCGAGATGTTTGCTGCATTTGCGTTTGGCTGTTGGGAGATTTACAGCACAAAGATATCTAGTTGATTTGAAGCAGTTCCGAGAAAGTCTAAACATAATCCCCACTTTTCCCTCCTGGCACTTTCCATGTGGGAGATGTAGCAGGATGTAGATTGGTTTTGAGGACAACTCAATGGACAGTGTAGGGAGAAAAGTTCCTGGCTCCTTGAATGCCGTTCCTGGAGACACTGCGATCAATGTGGGAGATATGTCAAGATGTGTGTTGGTAAAGAGGTCACACGGATAATCAGAGCAATTCTCAGAGACACTGAGAACAAGCTCGACAATTCCCTCCTGGCACTTTCCCTGTAGGAGATACCGCAAGACGTTTCTGTATATTGGGCACTGCGCTCTGCAGGGTGTTAGCAGAGACTTTCCCGGGACAGTGAAACCCTATGTCAGAGACACTGAGAAGAAGCCCCAATGTTCCTTCCAGGCACTTTCAGTGTGGGTGCCTTCTCCACGTGGTTCCTGGTTTCACTGCAGCTCTGAAGAGAATGTTAGCAAAGAGGTCATCGGGACAGTGAAAACAGTACTCAAAGACAGGGAGAGCAAGCTCTACATTACTCTCTTAGCACTTTGGATGTGGGACATACAGCGAGATGTTTGCTGCATTTGCGTTTGGCTGTTGGGAGATTTATAGCACAAAGATATCTAGTTGATTTGAAGCAGTTCCAAGAAAGTCTCTGTATATTGAGCACTGCGCTCTGCAGGGTGTTAGCAGAGACTTTCCCGGGACAGTGAAACCCTATGTCAGAGACACTGAGAAGAAGCCCCAATGTTCCCTCCAGGCACTTTCAGTGTGGGTGCCTTCTCCACGTGGTTCCTGGTTTCACTGCAGCTCTGAAGAGAATGTTAGCAAAGAGGTAACCGGGACAGTGAAAACAGTGCTCAAAGACAGGGAGAGCAAGCTCTCTCTTGGCACTTTGGATGTGGGACATACAGCGAGATGTTTGCTGCATTTGCGTTTGGCTGTTGGGAGATTTACAGCACAAAGATATCTAGTTGATTTGAAGCAGTTCCGAGAAAGTCTAAACATAATCCCCACTTTTCCCTCCTGGCACTTTCCATGTGGGAGATGTAGCAGGATGTAGATTGGTTTTGAGGACAACTCAATGGACAGTGTAGGGAGAAAAGTTCCTGGCTCCTTGAATGCCGTTCCTGGAGACACTGCGATCAATGTGGGAGATATGTCAAGATGTGTGTTGGTAAAGAGGTCACACGGATAATCAGAGCAATTCTCAGAGACACTGAGAACAAGCTCGACAATTCCCTCCTGGCACTTTCCCTGTAGGAGATACCGCAAGACGTTTCTGTATATTGGGCACTGCGCTCTGCAGGGTGTTAGCAGAGACTTTCCCGGGACAGTGAAACCCTATGTCAGAGACACTGAGAAGAAGCCCCAATGTTCCTTCCAGGCACTTTCAGTGTGGGTGCCTTCTCCACGTGGTTCCTGGTTTCACTGCAGCTCTGAAGAGAATGTTAGCAAAGAGCTCATCGGGACAGTGAAAACAGTACTCAAAGACAGGGAGAGCAAGCTCTACATTACTCTCTTAGCACTTTGGATGTGGGACATACAGCGAGATGTTTGCTGCTCTTGCGTTTGGCTGTTGGGAGATTTACAGCACAAAGATATCTAGTTGATTTGAAGCAGTTCCAAGAAAGTCTCTGTATATTGAGCACTGCGCTCTGCAGGGTGTTAGCAGAGACTTTCCCGGGACAGTGAAACCCTATGTCAGAGACACTGAGAAGAAGCCCCAATGTTCCCTCCAGGCACTTTCAGTGTGGGTGCCTTCTCCACGTGGTTCCTGGTTTCACTGCAGCTCTGAAGAGAATGTTAGCAAAGAGGTAACCGGGACAGTGAAAACAGTGCTCAAAGACAGGGAGAGCAAGCTCTCTCTTGGCACTTTGGATGTGGGACATACAGCGAGATGTTTGCTGCATTTGCGTTTGGCTGTTGGGAGATTTACAGCACAAAGATATCTAGTTGATTTGAAGCAGTTCCGAGAATGTCGAAACATAATCCCCACTTTTCCCTCCTGGCACTTTCCATGTGGGAGATGTAGCAGGATGTAGATTGGTTTTGAGGACAACTCAATGGACAGTGTAGGGAGAAAAGTTCCTGGCTCCTTGAATGCCGTTCCTGGAGACACTGCGATCAATGTGGGAGATATGTCAAGATGTGTGTTGGTAAAGAGGTCACACGGATAATCAGAGCAATTCTCAGAGACACTGAGAACAAGCTCGACAATTCCCTCCTGGCACTTTCCCTGTAGGAGATACCGCAAGACGTTTCTGTATATTGGGCACTGCGCTCTACAGGGTGTTAGCAGAGACTTTCCCGGGACAGTGAAACCCTATGGTCAGAGACACTGAGAAGAAGCCCCAAAGTTCCCTCCAGGCACTTTCAGTGTGGGTGCCTTCTCCACGTGGTTCCTGGTTTCACTGCAGCTCTGAAGAGAATGTTAGCAAAGAGCTCATCGGGACAGTGAAAACAGTACTCAAAGACAGGGAGAGCAAGCTCTACATTACTCTCTTGGCACTTTGGATGTGGGACATACAGCGAGATGTTTGCTGCTTTTGCGTTTGGCTGTTGGGAGATTTATAGCACAAAGATATCTAGTTGATTTGAAGCAGTTCCAAGAAAGTCTCTGTATATTGAGCACTGCGCTCTGCAGGGTGTTAGCAGAGACTTTCCCGGGACAGTGAAACCCTATGTCAGAGACACTGAGAAGAAGCCCCAATGTTCCCTCCAGGCACTTTCAGTGTGGGTGCCTTCTCCACGTGGTTCCTGGTTTCACTGCAGCTCTGAAGAGAATGTTAGCAAAGAGGTAACCGGGACAGTGAAAACAGTGCTCAAAGACAGGGAGAGCAAGCTCTCTCTTAGCACTTTGGATGTGGGACATACAGCGAGATGTTTGCTGCATTTGCGTTTGGCTGTTGGGAGATTTACAGCACAAAGATATCTAGTTGATTTGAAGCAGTTCCGAGAAAGTCTAAACATAATCCCCACTTTTCCCTCCTGGCACTTTCCATGTGGGAGATGTAGCAGGATGTAGATTGGTTTTGAGGACAACTCAATGGACAGTGTGGGGAGAAAAGTTCCTGGCTCCTTGAATGCCGTTCCTGGAGACACTGCGATCAATGTGGGAGATATGTCAAGATGTGTGTTGGTAAAGAGGTCACACGGATAATCAGAGCAATTCTCAGAGACACTGAGAACAAGCTCGACAATTCCCTCCTGGCACTTTCCCTGTAGGAGATACCGCAAGACGTTTCTGTATATTGGGCACTGCGCTCTGCAGGGTGTTAGCAGAGACTTTCCCGGGACAGTGAAACCCTATGTCAGAGACACTGAGAAGAAGCCCCAATGTTCCTTCCAGGCACTTTCAGTGTGGGTGCCTTCTCCACGTGGTTCCTGGTTTCACTGCAGCTCTGAGGAGAATGTTAGCAAAGAGGTCATCGGGACAGTGAAAACAGTACTCAAAGACAGGGAGAGCAAGCTCTACATTACTCTCTTAGCACTTTGGATGTGGGACATACAGCGAGATGTTTGCTGCTTTTGCGTTTGGCTGTTGGGAGATTTACAGCACAAAGATATCTAGTTGATTTGAAGCAGTTCCAAGAAAGTCTCTGTATATTGAGCACTGCGCTCTGCAGGGTGTTAGCAGAGACTTTCCCGGGACAGTGAAACCCTATGTCAGAGACACTGAGAAGAAGCCCCAATGTTCCCTCCAGGCACTTTCAGTGTGGGTGCCTTCTCCACGTGGTTCCTGGTTTCACTGCAGCTCTGAAGAGAATGTTAGCAAAGAGGTAACCGGGACAGTGAAAACAGTGCTCAAAGACAGGGAGAGCAAGCTCTCTCTTGGCACTTTGGATGTGGGACATACAGCGAGATGTTTGCTGCATTTGCGTTTGGCTGTTGGGAGATTTACAGCACAAAGATATCTAGTTGATTTGAAGCAGTTCCGAGAAAGTCTAAACATAATCCCCACTTTTCCCTCCTGGCACTTTCCATGTGGGAGATGTAGCAGGATGTAGATTGGTTTTGAGGACAACTCAATGGACAGTGTAGGGAGAAAAGTTCCTGGCTCCTTGAATGCCGTTCCTGGAGACACTGCGATCAATGTGGGAGATATGTCAAGATGTGTGTTGGTAAAGAGGTCACACGGATAATCAGAGCAATTCTCAGAGACACTGAGAACAAGCTCGACAATTCCCTCCTGGCACTTTCCCTGTAGGAGATACCGCAAGACGTTTCTGTATATTGGGCACTGCGCTCTGCAGGGTGTTAGCAGAGACTTTCCCGGGACAGTGAAACCCTATGGTCAGAGACACTGAGAAGAAGCCCCAATGTTCCTTCCAGGCACTTTCAGTGTGGGTGCCTTCTCCACGTGGTTCCTGGTTTCACTGCAGCTCTGAGGAGAATGTTAGCAAAGAGCTCATCGGGACAGTGAAAACAGTACTCAAAGACAGGGAGAGCAAGCTCTACATTACTCTCTTAGCACTTTGGATGTGGGACATACAGCGAGATGTTTGCTGCATTTGCGTTTGGCTGTTGGGAGATTTACAGCACAAAGATATCTAGTTGATTTGAAGCAGTTCCGAGAAAGTCGAAACATAATCCCCACTTTTCCCTCCTGGCACTTTCCATGTGGGAGATGTAGCAGGATGTAGATTGGTTTTGAGGACAACTCAATGGACAGTGTGGGGAGAAAAGTTCCTGGCTCCTTGAATGCCGTTCCTGGAGACACTGCGATCAATGTGGGAGATATGTCAAGATGTGTGTTGGTAAAGAGGTCACACGGATAATCAGAGCAATTCTCAGAGACACTGAGAACAAGCTCGACAATTCCCTCCTGGCACTTTCCCTGTAGGAGATACCGCAAGACGTTTCTGTATATTGGGCACTGCGCTCTGCAGGGTGTTAGCAGAGACTTTCCCGGGACAGTGAAACCCTATGTCAGAGACACTGAGAAGAAGCCCCAATGTTCCCTCCAGGCACTTTCAGTGTGGGTGCCTTCTCCACGTGGTTCCTGGTTTCACTGCAGCTCTGAAGAGAATGTTAGCATAGAGGTCATCGGGACAGTGAAAACAGTACTCAAAGACAGGGAGAGCAAGCTCTACATTACTCTCTTAGCACTTTGGATGTGGGACATACAGCGAGATGTTTGCTGCTTTTGCGTTTGGCTGTTGGGAGATTTACAGCACAAAGATATCTAGTTGATTTGAAGCAGTTCCAAGAAAGTCTCTGTATATTGAGCACTGCGCTCTGCAGGGTGTTAGCAGAGACTTTCCCGGGACAGTGAAACCCTATGTCAGAGACACTGAGAAGAAGCCCCAATGTTCCCTCCAGGCACTTTCAGTGTGGGTGCCTTCTCCACGTGGTTCCTGGTTTCACTGCAGCTCTGAAGAGAATGTTAGCAAAGAGGTAACCGGGACAGTGAAAACAGTGCTCAAAGACAGGGAGAGCAAGCTCTCTCTTGGCACTTTGGATGTGGGACATACAGCGAGATGTTTGCTGCATTTGCGTTTGGCTGTTGGGAGATTTACAGCACAAAGATATCTAGTTGCTTTGAAGCAGTTCCGAGAAAGTCTAAACATAATCCCCACTTTTCCCTCCTGGCACTTTCCATGTGGGAGATGTAGCAGGATGTAGATTGGTTTTGAGGACAACTCAATGGACAGTGTAGGGAGAAAAGTTCCTGGCTCCTTGAATGCCGTTCCTGGAGACACTGCGATCAATGTGGGAGATATGTCAAGATGTGTGTTGGTTTTGAGGACGGCTCTCTGGAGAGTCCTAGCAAAGAGGTCACACGGATAATCAGAGCAATTCTCAGAGACACTGAGAACAAGCTCGACAATTCCCTCCTGGCACTTTCCCTGTAGGAGATACCGCAAGACGTTTCTGTATATTGGGCACTGCGCTCTGCAGGGTGTTAGCAGAGACTTTCCCGGGACAGTGAAACCCTATGTCAGAGACACTGAGAAGAAGCCCCAATGTTCCTTCCAGGCACTTTCAGTGTGGGTGCCTTCTCCACGTGGTTCCTGGTTTCACTGCAGCTCTGAAGAGAATGTTAGCAAAGAGCTCATCGGGACAGTGAAAACAGTACTCAAAGACAGGGAGAGCAAGCTCTACATTACTCTCTTAGCACTTTGGATGTGGGACATACAGCGAGATGTTTGCTGCTTTTGCGTTTGGCTGTTGGGAGATTTACAGCACAAAGATATCTAGTTGATTTGAAGCAGTTCCGAGAAAGTCTAAACATAATCCCCACTTTTCCCTCCTGGCACTTTCCATGTGGGAGATGTAGCAGGATGTAGATTGGTTTTGAGGACAACTCAATGGACAGTGTGGGGAGAAAAGTTCCTGGCTCCTTGAATGCCGTTCCTGGAGACACTGCGATCAATGTGGGAGATATGTCAAGATGTGTGTTGGTAAAGAGGTCACACGGATAATCAGAGCAATTCTCAGAGACACTGAGAACAAGCTCGACAATTCCCTCCTGGCACTTTCCCTGTAGGAGATACCGCAAGACGTTTCTGTATATTGGGCACTGCGCTCTGCAGGGTGTTAGCAGAGACTTTCCCGGGACAGTGAAACCCTATGTCAGAGACACTGAGAAGAACCCCCAATGTTCCTTCCAGGCACTTTCAGTGTGGGTGCCTTCTCCACGTGGTTCCTGGTTTCACTGCAGCTCTGAGGAGAATGTTAGCAAAGAGGTCATCGGGACAGTGAAAACAGTACTCAAAGACAGGGAGAGCAAGCTCTACATTACTCTCTTAGCACTTTGGATGTGGGACATACAGCGAGATGTTTGCTGCTTTTGCGTTTGGCTGTTGGGAGATTTACAGCACAAAGATATCTAGTTGATTTGAAGCAGTTCCAAGAAAGTCTCTGTATATTGAGCACTGCGCTCTGCAGGGTGTTAGCAGAGACTTTCCCGGGACAGTGAAACCCTATGTCAGAGACACTGAGAAGAAGCCCCAATGTTCCCTCCAGGCACTTTCAGTGTGGGTGCCTTCTCCACGTGGTTCCTGGTTTCACTGCAGCTCTGAAGAGAATGTTAGCAAAGAGGTAACCGGGACAGTGAAAACAGTGCTCAAAGACAGGGAGAGCAAGCTCTCTCTTGGCACTTTGGATGTGGGACATACAGCGAGATGTTTGCTGCATTTGCGTTTGGCTGTTGGGAGATTTACAGCACAAAGATATCTAGTTGATTTGAAGCAGTTCCGAGAAAGTCTAAACATAATCCCCACTTTTCCCTCCTGGCACTTTCCATGTGGGAGATGTAGCAGGATGTAGATTGGTTTTGAGGACAACTCAATGGACAGTGTAGGGAGAAAAGTTCCTGGCTCCTTGAATGCCGTTCCTGGAGACACTGCGATCAATGTGGGAGATATGTCAAGATGTGTGTTGGTAAAGAGGTCACACGGATAATCAGAGCAATTCTCAGAGACACTGAGAACAAGCTCGACAATTCCCTCCTGGCACTTTCCCTGTAGGAGATACCGCAAGACGTTTCTGTATATTGGGCACTGCGCTCTGCAGGGTGTTAGCAGAGACTTTCCCGGGACAGTGAAACCCTATGTCAGAGACACTGAGAAGAAGCCCCAATGTTCCCTCCAGGCACTTTCAGTGTGGGTGCCTTCTCCACGTGGTTCCTGGTTTCACTGCAGCTCTGAAGAGAATGTTAGCATAGAGGTCATCGGGACAGTGAAAACAGTACTCAAAGACAGGGAGAGCAAGCTCTACATTACTCTCTTAGCACTTTGGATGTGGGACATACAGCGAGATGTTTGCTGCTTTTGCGTTTGGCTGTTGGGAGATTTACAGCACAAAGATATCTAGTTGATTTGAAGCAGTTCCAAGAAAGTCTCTGTATATTGAGCACTGCGCTCTGCAGGGTGTTAGCAGAGACTTTCCCGGGACAGTGAAACCCTATGTCAGAGACACTGAGAAGAAGCCCCAATGTTCCCTCCAGGCACTTTCAGTGTGGGTGCCTTCTCCACGTGGTTCCTGGTTTCACTGCAGCTCTGAAGAGAATGTTAGCAAAGAGGTAACCGGGACAGTGAAAACAGTGCTCAAAGACAGGGAGAGCAAGCTCTCTCTTGGCACTTTGGATGTGGGACATACAGCGAGATGTTTGCTGCATTTGCGTTTGGCTGTTGGGAGATTTACAGCACAAAGATATCTAGTTGATTTGAAGCAGTTCCGAGAAAGTCTAAACATAATCCCCACTTTTCCCTCCTGGCACTTTCCATGTGGGAGATAGAGCAGGATGTAGATTGGTTTTGAGGACAACTCAATGGACAGTGTAGGGAGAAAAGTTCCTGGCTCCTTGAATGCCGTTCCTGGAGACACTGCGATCAATGTGGGAGATATGTCAAGATGTGTGTTGGTAAAGAGGTCACACGGATAATCAGAGCAATTCTCAGAGACACTGAGAACAAGCTCGACAATTCCCTCCTGGCACTTTCCCTGTAGGAGATACCGCAAGACGTTTCTGTATATTGGGCACAGCGCTCTGCAGGGTGTTAGCAGAGACTTTCCCGGGACAGTGAAACCCTATGTCAGAGACACTGAGAAGAAGCCCCAATGTTCCCTCCAGGCACTTTCAGTGTGGGTGCCTTCTCCACGTGGTTCCTGGTTTCACTGCAGCTCTGAAGAGAATGTTAGCAAAGAGGTAACCGGGACAGTGAAAACAGTGCTCAAAGACAGGGAGAGCAAGCTCTCTCTTGGCACTTTGGATGTGGGACATACAGTGAGATGTTTGCTGCATTTGCGTTTGGCTGTTGGGAGATTTACAGCACAAAGATATCTAGTTGATTTGAAGCAGTTCCGAGAAAGTCTAAACATAATCCCCACTTTTCCCTCCTGGCACTTTCCATGTGGGAGATGTAGCAGGATGTAGATTGGTTTTGAGGACAACTCAATGGACAGTGTAGGGAGAAAAGTTCCTGGCTCCTTGAATGCCGTTCCTGGAGACACTGCGATCAATGTGGGAGATATGTCAAGATGTGTGTTGGTTTTGAGGACGGCTCTCTGGAGAGTCCTAGCAAAGAGGTCACACGGATAATCAGAGCAATTCTCAGAGACACTGAGAACAAGCTCGACAATTCCCTCCTGGCACTTTCCCTGTAGGAGATACCGCAAGACGTTTCTGTATATTGGGCACTGCGCTCTGCAGGGTGTTAGCAGAGACTTTCCCGGGACAGTGAAACCCTATGTCAGAGACATTGAGAAGAAGCCCCAATGTTCCCTCCAGGCACTTTCAGTGTGGGTGCCTTCTCCACGTGGTTCCTGGTTTCACTGCAGCTCTGAAGAGAATGTTAGCAAAGAGCTCATCGGGACAGTGAAAACAGTACTCAAAGACAGGGAGAGCAAGCTCTACATTACTCTCTTAGCACTTTGGATGTGGGACATACAGCGAGATGTTTGCTGCTTTTGCGTTTGGCTGTTGGGAGATTTACAGCACAAAGATATCTAGTTGATTTGAAGCAGTTCCAAGAAAGTCTCTGTATATTGAGCACTGCGCTCTGCAGGGTGTTAGCAGAGACTTTCCCGGGACAGTGAAACCCTATGTCAGAGACACTGAGAAGAAGCCCCAATGTTCCCTCCAGGCACTTTCAGTGTGGGTGCCTTCTCCACGTGGTTCCTGGTTTCACTGCAGCTCTGAAGAGAATGTTAGCAAAGAGGTAACCGGGACAGTGAAAACAGTGCTCAAAGACAGGGAGAGCAAGCTCTCTCTTGGCACTTTGGATGTGGGACATACAGCGAGATGTTTGCTGCATTTGCGTTTGGCTGTTGGGAGATTTACAGCACAAAGATATCTAGTTGATTTGAAGCAGTTCCGAGAAAGTCTAAACATAATCCCCACTTTTCCCTCCTGGCACTTTCCATGTGGGAGATGTAGCAGGATGTAGATTGGTTTTGAGGACAACTCAATGGACAGTGTAGGGAGAAAAGTTCCTGGCTCCTTGAATGCCGTTCCTGGAGACACTGCGATCAATGTGGGAGATATGTCAAGATGTGTGTTGGTAAAGAGGTCACACGGATAATCAGAGCAATTCTCAGAGACACTGAGAACAAGCTCGACAATTCCCTCCTGGCACTTTCCCTGTAGGAGATACCGCAAGACGTTTCTGTATATTGGGCACAGCGCTCTGCAGGGTGTTAGCAGAGACTTTCCCGGGACAGTGAAACCCTATGTCAGAGACACTGAGAAGAAGCCCCAATGTTCCCTCCAGGCACTTTCAGTGTGGGTGCCTTCTCCACGTGGTTCCTGGTTTCACTGCAGCTCTGAAGAGAATGTTAGCAAAGAGGTAACCGGGACAGTGAAAACAGTGCTCAAAGACAGGGAGAGCAAGCTCTCTCTTGGCACTTTGGATGTGGGACATACAGCGAGATGTTTGCTGCATTTGCGTTTGGCTGTTGGGAGATTTACAGCACAAAGATATCTAGTTGCTTTGAAGCAGTTCCGAGAAAGTCTAAACATAATCCCCACTTTTCCCTCCTGGCACTTTCCATGTGGGAGATGTAGCAGGATGTAGATTGGTTTTGAGGACAACTCAATGGACAGTGTAGGGAGAAAAGTTCCTGGCTCCTTGAATGCCGTTCCTGGAGACACTGCGATCAATGTGGGAGATATGTCAAGATGTGTGTTGGTTTTGAGGACGGCTCTCTGGAGAGTCCTAGCAAAGAGGTCACACGGATAATCAGAGCAATTCTCAGAGACACTGAGAACAAGCTCGACAATTCCCTCCTGGCACTTTCCCTGTAGGAGATACCGCAAGACGTTTCTGTATATTGGGCACTGCGCTCTGCAGGGTGTTAGCAGAGACTTTCCCGGGACAGTGAAACCCTATGTCAGAGACACTGAGAAGAAGCCCCAATGTTCCTTCCAGGCACTTTCAGTGTGGGTGCCTTCTCCACGTGGTTCCTGGTTTCACTGCAGCTCTGAAGAGAATGTTAGCAAAGAGCTCATCGGGACAGTGAAAACAGTACTCAAAGACAGGGAGAGCAAGCTCTACATTACTCTCTTAGCACTTTGGATGTGGGACATACAGCGAGATGTTTGCTGCTTTTGCGTTTGGCTGTTGGGAGATTTACAGCACAAAGATATCTAGTTGATTTGAAGCAGTTCCAAGAAAGTCTCTGTATATTGAGCACTGCGCTCTGCAGGGTGTTAGCAGAGACTTTCCCGGGACAGTGAAACCCTATGTCAGAGACACTGAGAAGAAGCCCCAATGTTCCCTCCAGGCACTTTCAGTGTGGGTGCCTTCTCCACGTGGTTCCTGGTTTCACTGCAGCTCTGAAGAGAATGTTAGCAAAGAGGTAACCGGGACAGTGAAAACAGTGCTCAAAGACAGGGAGAGCAAGCTCTCTCTTGGCACTTTGGATGTGGGACATACAGCGAGATGTTTGCTGCATTTGCGTTTGGCTGTTGGGAGATTTACAGCACAAAGATATCTAGTTGATTTGAAGCAGTTCCGAGAAAGTCTAAACATAATCCCCACTTTTCCCTCCTGGCACTTTCCATGTGGGAGATGTAGCAGGATGTAGATTGGTTTTGAGGACAACTCAATGGACAGTGTAGGGAGAAAAGTTCCTGGCTCCTTGAATGCCGTTCCTGGAGACACTGCGATCAATGTGGGAGATATGTCAAGATGTGTGTTGGTAAAGAGGTCACACGGATAATCAGAGCAATTCTCAGAGACACTGAGAACAAGCTCGACAATTCCCTCCTGGCACTTTCCCTGTAGGAGATACCGCAAGACGTTTCTGTATATTGGGCACAGCGCTCTGCAGGGTGTTAGCAGAGACTTTCCCGGGACAGTGAAACCCTATGTCAGAGACACTGAGAAGAAGCCCCAATGTTCCCTCCAGGCACTTTCAGTGTGGGTGCCTTCTCCACGTGGTTCCTGGTTTCACTGCAGCTCTGAAGAGAATGTTAGCAAAGAGGTAACCGGGACAGTGAAAACAGTACTCAAAGACAGGGAGAGCAAGCTCTCTCTTGGCACTTTGGATGTGGGACATACAGCGAGATGTTTGCTGCATTTGCGTTTGGCTGTTGGGAGATTTACAGCACAAAGATATCTAGTTGATTTGAAGCAGTTCCGAGAAAGTCTAAACATAATCCCCACTTTTCCCTCCTGGCACTTTCCATGTGGGAGATGTAGCAGGATGTAGATTGGTTTTGAGGACAACTCAATGGACAGTGTGGGGAGAAAAGTTCCTGGCTCCTTGAATGCCGTTCCTGGAGACACTGCGATCAATGTGGGAGATATGT
Organism: Chroicocephalus ridibundus; assembly: GCF_963924245.1. Taxonomy (NCBI): domain Eukaryota; kingdom Metazoa; phylum Chordata; class Aves; order Charadriiformes; family Laridae; genus Chroicocephalus; species Chroicocephalus ridibundus. Next base: position 245,888 of record NW_026961201.1, read on the forward strand.
CAAGATGTGTGTTGGTAAAGAGGTCACACGGATAATCAGAGCAATTCTCAGAGACACTGAGAACAAGCTCGACAATTCCCTCCTGGCACTTTCCCTGTAGGAGATACCGCAAGACGTTTCTGTATATTGGGCACTGCGCTCTGCAGGGTGTTAGCAGAGACTTTCCCGGGACAGTGAAACCCTATGTCAGAGACACTGAGAAGAACCCCCAATGTTCCTTCCAGGCACTTTCAGTGTGGGTGCCTTCTCCACGTGGTTCCTGGTTTCACTGCAGCTCTGAGGAGAATGTTAGCAAAGAGGTCATCGGGACAGTGAAAACAGTACTCAAAGACAGGGAGAGCAAGCTCTACATTACTCTCTTAGCACTTTGGATGTGGGACATACAGCGAGATGTTTGCTGCTTTTGCGTTTGGCTGTTGGGAGATTTACAGCACAAAGATATCTAGTTGATTTGAAGCAGTTCCAAGAAAGTCTCTGTATATTGAGCACTGCGCTCTGCAGGGTGTTAGCAGAGACTTTCCCGGGACAGTGAAACCCTATGTCAGAGACACTGAGAAGAAGCCCCAATGTTCCCTCCAGGCACTTTCAGTGTGGGTGCCTTCTCCACGTGGTTCCTGGTTTCACTGCAGCTCTGAAGAGAATGTTAGCAAAGAGGTAACCGGGACAGTGAAAACAGTGCTCAAAGACAGGGAGAGCAAGCTCTCTCTTGGCACTTTGGATGTGGGACATACAGCGAGATGTTTGCTGCATTTGCGTTTGGCTGTTGGGAGATTTACAGCACAAAGATATCTAGTTGATTTGAAGCAGTTCCGAGAAAGTCTAAACATAATCCCCACTTTTCCCTCCTGGCACTTTCCATGTGGGAGATGTAGCAGGATGTAGATTGGTTTTGAGGACAACTCAATGGACAGTGTAGGGAGAAAAGTTCCTGGCTCCTTGAATGCCGTTCCTGGAGACACTGCGATCAATGTGGGAGATATGTCAAGATGTGTGTTGGTAAAGAGGTCACACGGATAATCAGAGCAATTCTCAGAGACACTGAGAACAAGCTCGACAATTCCCTCCTGGCACTTTCCCTGTAGGAGATACCGCAAGACGTTTCTGTATATTGGGCACTGCGCTCTGCAGGGTGTTAGCAGAGACTTTCCCGGGACAGTGAAACCCTATGTCAGAGACACTGAGAAGAAGCCCCAATGTTCCCTCCAGGCACTTTCAGTGTGGGTGCCTTCTCCACGTGGTTCCTGGTTTCACTGCAGCTCTGAAGAGAATGTTAGCATAGAGGTCATCGGGACAGTGAAAACAGTACTCAAAGACAGGGAGAGCAAGCTCTACATTACTCTCTTAGCACTTTGGATGTGGGACATACAGCGAGATGTTTGCTGCTTTTGCGTTTGGCTGTTGGGAGATTTACAGCACAAAGATATCTAGTTGATTTGAAGCAGTTCCAAGAAAGTCTCTGTATATTGAGCACTGCGCTCTGCAGGGTGTTAGCAGAGACTTTCCCGGGACAGTGAAACCCTATGTCAGAGACACTGAGAAGAAGCCCCAATGTTCCCTCCAGGCACTTTCAGTGTGGGTGCCTTCTCCACGTGGTTCCTGGTTTCACTGCAGCTCTGAAGAGAATGTTAGCAAAGAGGTAACCGGGACAGTGAAAACAGTGCTCAAAGACAGGGAGAGCAAGCTCTCTCTTGGCACTTTGGATGTGGGACATACAGCGAGATGTTTGCTGCATTTGCGTTTGGCTGTTGGGAGATTTACAGCACAAAGATATCTAGTTGATTTGAAGCAGTTCCGAGAAAGTCTAAACATAATCCCCACTTTTCCCTCCTGGCACTTTCCATGTGGGAGATAGAGCAGGATGTAGACTGGTTTTGAGGACAACTCAATGGACAGTGTAGGGAGAAAAGTTCCTGGCTCCTTGAATGCCGTTCCTGGAGACACTGCGATCAATGTGGGAGATATGTCAAGATGTGTGTTGGTAAAGAGGTCACACGGATAATCAGAGCAATTCTCAGAGACACTGAGAACAAGCTCGACAATTCCCTCCTGGCACTTTCCCTGTAGGAGATACCGCAAGACGTTTCTGTATATTGGGCACAGCGCTCTGCAGGGTGTTAGCAGAGACTTTCCCGGGACAGTGAAACCCTATGTCAGAGACACTGAGAAGAAGCCCCAATGTTCCCTCCAGGCACTTTCAGTGTGGGTGCCTTCTCCACGTGGTTCCTGGTTTCACTGCAGCTCTGAAGAGAATGTTAGCAAAGAGGTAACCGGGACAGTGAAAACAGTGCTCAAAGACAGGGAGAGCAAGCTCTCTCTTGGCACTTTGGATGTGGGACATACAGTGAGATGTTTGCTGCATTTGCGTTTGGCTGTTGGGAGATTTACAGCACAAAGATATCTAGTTGATTTGAAGCAGTTCCGAGAAAGTCTAAACATAATCCCCACTTTTCCCTCCTGGCACTTTCCATGTGGGAGATGTAGCAGGATGTAGATTGGTTTTGAGGACAACTCAATGGACAGTGTAGGGAGAAAAGTTCCTGGCTCCTTGAATGCCGTTCCTGGAGACACTGCGATCAATGTGGGAGATATGTCAAGATGTGTGTTGGTTTTGAGGACGGCTCTCTGGAGAGTCCTAGCAAAGAGGTCACACGGATAATCAGAGCAATTCTCAGAGACACTGAGAACAAGCTCGACAATTCCCTCCTGGCACTTTCCCTGTAGGAGATACCGCAAGACGTTTCTGTATATTGGGCACTGCGCTCTGCAGGGTGTTAGCAGAGACTTTCCCGGGACAGTGAAACCCTATGTCAGAGACACTGAGAAGAAGCCCCAATGTTCCTTCCAGGCACTTTCAGTGTGGGTGCCTTCTCCACGTGGTTCCTGGTTTCACTGCAGCTCTGAAGAGAATGTTAGCAAAGAGCTCATCGGGACAGTGAAAACAGTACTCAAAGACAGGGAGAGCAAGCTCTACATTACTCTCTTAGCACTTTGGATGTGGGACATACAGCGAGATGTTTGCTGCTTTTGCGTTTGGCTGTTGGGAGATTTACAGCACAAAGATATCTAGTTGATTTGAAGCAGTTCCAAGAAAGTCTCTGTATATTGAGCACTGCGCTCTGCAGGGTGTTAGCAGAGACTTTCCCGGGACAGTGAAACCCTATGTCAGAGACACTGAGAAGAAGCCCCAATGTTCCTTCCAGGCACTTTCAGTGTGGGTGCCTTCTCCACGTGGTTCCTGGTTTCACTGCAGCTCTGAAGAGAATGTTAGCAAAGAGGTAACCGGGACAGTGAAAACAGTGCTCAAAGACAGGGAGAGCAAGCTCTCTCTTGGCACTTTGGATGTGGGACATACAGCGAGATGTTTGCTGCATTTGCGTTTGGCTGTTGGGAGATTTACAGCACAAAGATATCTAGTTGATTTGAAGCAGTTCCGAGAAAGTCTAAACATAATCCCCACTTTTCCCTCCTGGCACTTTCCATGTGGGAGATGTAGCAGGATGTAGATTGGTTTTGAGGACAACTCAATGGACAGTGTAGGGAGAAAAGTTCCTGGCTCCTTGAATGCCGTTCCTGGAGACACTGCGATCAATGTGGGAGATATGTCAAGATGTGTGTTGGTAAAGAGGTCACACGGATAATCAGAGCAATTCTCAGAGACACTGAGAACAAGCTCGACAATTCCCTCCTGGCACTTTCCCTGTAGGAGATACCGCAAGACGTTTCTGTATATTGGGCACAGCGCTCTGCAGGGTGTTAGCAGAGACTTTCCCGGGACAGTGAAACCCTATGTCAGAGACACTGAGAAGAAGCCCCAATGTTCCCTCCAGGCACTTTCAGTGTGGGTGCCTTCTCCACGTGGTTCCTGGTTTCACTGCAGCTCTGAAGAGAATGTTAGCAAAGAGGTAACCGGGACAGTGAAAACAGTGCTCAAAGACAGGGAGAGCAAGCTCTCTCTTGGCACTTTGGATGTGGGACATACAGCGAGATGTTTGCTGCATTTGCGTTTGGCTGTTGGGAGATTTACAGCACAAAGATATCTAGTTGCTTTGAAGCAGTTCCGAGAAAGTCTAAACATAATCCCCACTTTTCCCTCCTGGCACTTTCCATGTGGGAGATGTAGCAGGATGTAGATTGGTTTTGAGGACAACTCAATGGACAGTGTAGGGAGAAAAGTTCCTGGCTCCTTGAATGCCGTTCCTGGAGACACTGCGATCAATGTGGGAGATATGTCAAGATGTGTGTTGGTTTTGAGGACGGCTCTCTGGAGAGTCCTAGCAAAGAGGTCACACGGATAATCAGAGCAATTCTCAGAGACACTGAGAACAAGCTCGACAATTCCCTCCTGGCACTTTCCCTGTAGGAGATACCGCAAGACGTTTCTGTATATTGGGCACTGCGCTCTACAGGGTGTTAGCAGAGACTTTCCCGGGACAGTGAAACCCTATGTCAGAGACACTGAGAAGAAGCCCCAATGTTCCTTCCAGGCACTTTCAGTGTGGGTGCCTTCTCCACGTGGTTCCTGGTTTCACTGCAGCTCTGAAGAGAATGTTAGCAAAGAGCTCATCGGGACAGTGAAAACAGTACTCAAAGACAGGGAGAGCAAGCTCTACATTACTCTCTTAGCACTTTGGATGTGGGACATACAGCGAGATGTTTGCTGCTTTTGCGTTTGGCTGTTGGGAGATTTACAGCACAAAGATATCTAGTTGATTTGAAGCAGTTCCAAGAAAGTCTCTGTATATTGAGCACTGCGCTCTGCAGGGTGTTAGCAGAGACTTTCCCGGGACAGTGAAACCCTATGTCAGAGACACTGAGAAGAAGCCCCAATGTTCCCTCCAGGCACTTTCAGTGTGGGTGCCTTCTCCACGTGGTTCCTGGTTTCACTGCAGCTCTGAAGAGAATGTTAGCAAAGAGGTAACCGGGACAGTGAAAACAGTGCTCAAAGACAGGGAGAGCAAGCTCTCTCTTGGCACTTTGGATGTGGGACATACAGCGAGATGTTTGCTGCATTTGCGTTTGGCTGTTGGGAGATTTACAGCACAAAGATATCTAGTTGATTTGAAGCAGTTCCGAGAAAGTCTAAACATAATCCCCACTTTTCCCTCCTGGCACTTTCCATGTGGGAGATGTAGCAGGATGTAGATTGGTTTTGAGGACAACTCAATGGACAGTGTAGGGAGAAAAGTTCCTGGCTCCTTGAATGCCGTTCCTGGAGACACTGCGATCAATGTGGGAGATATGTCAAGATGTGTGTTGGTAAAGAGGTCACACGGATAATCAGAGCAATTCTCAGAGACACTGAGAACAAGCTCGACAATTCCCTCCTGGCACTTTCCCTGTAGGAGATACCGCAAGACGTTTCTGTATATTGGGCACAGCGCTCTGCAGGGTGTTAGCAGAGACTTTCCCGGGACAGTGAAACCCTATGTCAGAGACACTGAGAAGAAGCCCCAATGTTCCCTCCAGGCACTTTCAGTGTGGGTGCCTTCTCCACGTGGTTCCTGGTTTCACTGCAGCTCTGAAGAGAATGTTAGCAAAGAGGTAACCGGGACAGTGAAAACAGTACTCAAAGACAGGGAGAGCAAGCTCTCTCTTGGCACTTTGGATGTGGGACATACAGCGAGATGTTTGCTGCATTTGCGTTTGGCTGTTGGGAGATTTACAGCACAAAGATATCTAGTTGATTTGAAGCAGTTCCGAGAAAGTCTAAACATAATCCCCACTTTTCCCTCCTGGCACTTTCCATGTGGGAGATGTAGCAGGATGTAGATTGGTTTTGAGGACAACTCAATGGACAGTGTAGGGAGAAAAGTTCCTGGCTCCTTGAATGCCGTTCCTGGAGACACTGCGATCAATGTGGGAGATATGTCAAGATGTGTGTTGGTTTTGAGGACGGCTCTCTGGAGAGTCCTAGCAAAGAGGTCACACGGATAATCAGAGCAATTCTCAGAGACACTGAGAACAAGCTCGACAATTCCCTCCTGGCACTTTCCCTGTAGGAGATACCGCAAGACGTTTCTGTATATTGGGCACTGCGCTCTGCAGGGTGTTAGCAGAGACTTTCCCGGGACAGTGAAACCCTATGTCAGAGACACTGAGAAGAAGCCCCAATGTTCCTTCCAGGCACTTTCAGTGTGGGTGCCTTCTCCACGTGGTTCCTGGTTTCACTGCAGCTCTGAAGAGAATGTTAGCAAAGAGCTCATCGGGACAGTGAAAACAGTACTCAAAGACAGGGAGAGCAAGCTCTACATTACTCTGTTAGCACTTTGGATGTGGGACATACAGCGAGATGTTTGCTGCTTTTGCGTTTGGCTGTTGGGAGATTTACAGCACAAAGATATCTAGTTGATTTGAAGCAGTTCCAAGAAAGTCTCTGTATATTGAGCACTGCGCTCTGCAGGGTGTTAGCAGAGACTTTCCCGGGACAGTGAAACCCTATGTCAGAGACACTGAGAAGAAGCCCCAATGTTCCCTCCAGGCACTTTCAGTGTGGGTGCCTTCTCCACGTGGTTCCTGGTTTCACTGCAGCTCTGAAGAGAATGTTAGCAAAGAGGTAACCGGGACAGTGAAAACAGTGCTCAAAGACAGGGAGAGCAAGCTCTCTCTTGGCACTTTGGATGTGGGACATACAGCGAGATGTTTGCTGCATTTGCGTTTGGCTGTTGGGAGATTTACAGCACAAAGATATCTAGTTGATTTGAAGCAGTTCCGAGAAAGTCTAAACATAATCCCCACTTTTCCCTCCTGGCACTTTCCATGTGGGAGATGTAGCAGGATGTAGATTGGTTTTGAGGACAACTCAATGGACAGTGTGGGGAGAAAAGTTCCTGGCTCCTTGAATGCCGTTCCTGGAGACACTGCGATCAATGTGGGAGATATGTCAAGATGTGTGTTGGTAAAGAGGTCACACGGATAATCAGAGCAATTCTCAGAGACACTGAGAACAAGCTCGACAATTCCCTCCTGGCACTTTCCCTGTAGGAGATACCGCAAGACGTTTCTGTATATTGGGCACTGCGCTCTGCAGGGTGTTAGCAGAGACTTTCCCGGGACAGTGAAACCCTATGGTCAGAGACACTGAGAAGAAGCCCCAATGTTCCCTCCAGGCACTTTCAGTGTGGGTGCCTTCTCCACGTGGTTCCTGGTTTCACTGCAGCTCTGAGGAGAATGTTAGCAAAGAGGTCATCGGGACAGTGAAAACAGTACTCAAAGACAGGGAGAGCAAGCTCTACATTACTCTCTTAGCACTTTGGATGTGGGACATACAGCGAGATGTTTGCTGCTTTTGCGTTTGGCTGTTGGGAGATTTACAGCACAAAGATATCTAGTTGATTTGAAGCAGTTCCGAGAAAGTCTAAACATAATCCCCACTTTTCCCTCCTGGCACTTTCCATGTGGGAGATGTAGCAGGATGTAGATTGGTTTTGAGGACAACTCAATGGACAGTGTAGGGAGAAAAGTTCCTGGCTCCTTGAATGCCGTTCCTGGAGACACTGCGATCAATGTGGGAGATATGTCAAGATGTGTGTTGGTTTTGAGGACGGCTCTCTGGAGAGTCTTAGCAAAGAGGTCACACGGATAATCAGAGCAATTCTCAGAGACACTGAGAACAAGCTCGACAATTCCCTCCTGGCACTTTCCCTGTAGGAGATACCGCAAGACGTTTCTGTATATTGGGCACTGCGCTCTACAGGGTGTTAGCAGAGACTTTCCCGGGACAGTGAAACCCTATGTCAGAGACACTGAGAAGAAGCCCCAATGTTCCCTCCAGGCACTTTCAGTGTGGGTGCCTTCTCCACGTGGTTCCTGGTTTCACTGCAGCTCTGAAGAGAATGTTAGCAAAGAGGTAACCGGGACAGTGAAAACAGTGCTCAAAGACAGGGAGAGCAAGCTCTCTCTTGGCACTTTGGATGTGGGACATACAGCGAGATGTTTGCTGCATTTGCGTTTGGCTGTTGGGAGATTTACAGCACAAAGATATCTAGTTGATTTGAAGCAGTTCCGAGAAAGTCTAAACATAATCCCCACTTTTCCCTCCTGGCACTTTCCATGTGGGAGATGTAGCAGGATGTAGATTGGTTTTGAGGACAACTCAATGGACAGTGTGGGGAGAAAAGTTCCTGGCTCCTTGAATGCCGTTCCTGGAGACACTGCGATCAATGTGGGAGATATGTCAAGATGTGTGTTGGTAAAGAGGTCACACGGATAATCAGAGCAATTCTCAGAGACACTGAGAACAAGCTCGACAATTCCCTCCTGGCACTTTCCCTGTAGGAGATACCGCAAGACGTTTCTGTATATTGGGCACTGCGCTCTGCAGGGTGTTAGCAGAGACTTTCCCGGGACAGTGAAACCCTATGTCAGAGACACTGAGAAGAACCCCCAATGTTCCTTCCAGGCACTTTCAGTGTGGGTGCCTTCTCCACGTGGTTCCTGGTTTCACTGCAGCTCTGAGGAGAATGTTAGCAAAGAGGTCATCGGGACAGTGAAAACAGTACTCAAAGACAGGGAGAGCAAGCTCTACATTACTCTCTTAGCACTTTGGATGTGGGACATACAGCGAGATGTTTGCTGCTTTTGCGTTTGGCTGTTGGGAGATTTACAGCACAAAGATATCTAGTTGATTTGAAGCAGTTCCAAGAAAGTCTCTGTATATTGAGCACTGCGCTCTGCAGGGTGTTAGCAGAGACTTTCCCGGGACAGTGAAACCCTATGTCAGAGACACTGAGAAGAAGCCCCAATGTTCCCTCCAGGCACTTTCAGTGTGGGTGCCTTCTCCACGTGGTTCCTGGTTTCACTGCAGCTCTGAAGAGAATGTTAGCATAGAGGTCATCGGGACAGTGAAAACAGTACTCAAAGACAGGGAGAGCAAGCTCTACATTACTCTCTTAGCACTTTGGATGTGGGACATACAGCGAGATGTTTGCTGCTTTTGCGTTTGGCTGTTGGGAGATTTACAGCACAAAGATATCTAGTTGATTTGAAGCAGTTCCAAGAAAGTCTCTGTATATTGAGCACTGCGCTCTGCAGGGTGTTAGCAGAGACTTTCCCGGGACAGTGAAACCCTATGTCAGAGACACTGAGAAGAAGCCCCAATGTTCCCTCCAGGCACTTTCAGTGTGGGTGCCTTCTCCACGTGGTTCCTGGTTTCACTGCAGCTCTGAAGAGAATGTTAGCAAAGAGGTAACCGGGACAGTGAAAACAGTGCTCAAAGACAGGGAGAGCAAGCTCTCTCTTGGCACTTTGGATGTGGGACATACAGCGAGATGTTTGCTGCATTTGCGTTTGGCTGTTGGGAGATTTACAGCACAAAGATATCTAGTTGATTTGAAGCAGTTCCGAGAAAGTCTAAACATAATCCCCACTTTTCCCTCCTGGCACTTTCCATGTGGGAGATGTAGCAGGATGTAGATTGGTTTTGAGGACAACTCAATGGACAGTGTAGGGAGAAAAGTTCCTGGCTCCTTGAATGCCGTTCCTGGAGACACTGCGATCAATGTGGGAGATATGTCAAGATGTGTGTTGGTAAAGAGGTCACACGGATAATCAGAGCAATTCTCAGAGACACTGAGAACAAGCTCGACAATTCCCTCCTGGCACTTTCCCTGTAGGAGATACCGCAAGACGTTTCTGTATATTGGGCACAGCGCTCTGCAGGGTGTTAGCAGAGACTTTCCCGGGACAGTGAAACCCTATGTCAGAGACACTGAGAAGAAGCCCCAATGTTCCCTCCAGGCACTTTCAGTGTGGGTGCCTTCTCCACGTGGTTCCTGGTTTCACTGCAGCTCTGAAGAGAATGTTAGCAAAGAGGTAACCGGGACAGTGAAAACAGTGCTCAAAGACAGGGAGAGCAAGCTCTCTCTTGGCACTTTGGATGTGGGACATACAGCGAGATGTTTGCTGCATTTGCGTTTGGCTGTTGGGAGATTTACAGCACAAAGATATCTAGTTGATTTGAAGCAGTTCCGAGAAAGTCTAAACATAATCCCCACTTTTCCCTCCTGGCACTTTCCATGTGGGAGATGTAGCAGGATGTAGATTGGTTTTGAGGACAACTCAATGGACAGTGTAGGGAGAAAAGTTCCTGGCTCCTTGAATGCCGTTCCTGGAGACACTGCGATCAATGTGGGAGATATGTCAAGATGTGTGTTGGTTTTGAGGACGGCTCTCTGGAGAGTCCTAGCAAAGAGGTCACACGGATAATCAGAGCAATTCTCAGAGACACTGAGAACAAGCTCGACAATTCCCTCCTGGCACTTTCCCTGTAGGAGATACCGCAAGACGTTTCTGTATATTGGGCACTGCGCTCTGCAGGGTGTTAGCAGAGACTTTCCCGGGACAGTGAAACCCTATGTCAGAGACACTGAGAAGAAGCCCCAATGTTCCTTCCAGGCACTTTCAGTGTGGGTGCCTTCTCCACGTGGTTCCTGGTTTCACTGCAGCTCTGAAGAGAATGTTAGCAAAGAGCTCATCGGGACAGTGAAAACAGTACTCAAAGACAGGGAGAGCAAGCTCTACATTACTCTCTTAGCACTTTGGATGTGGGACATACAGCGAGATGTTTGCTGCTTTTGCGTTTGGCTGTTGGGAGATTTACAGCACAAAGATATCTAGTTGATTTGAAGCAGTTCCAAGAAAGTCTCTGTATATTGAGCACTGCGCTCTGCAGGGTGTTAGCAGAGACTTTCCCGGGACAGTGAAACCCTATGTCAGAGACACTGAGAAGAAGCCCCAATGTTCCCTCCAGGCACTTTCAGTGTGGGTGCCTTCTCCACGTGGTTCCTGGTTTCACTGCAGCTCTGAAGAGAATGTTAGCAAAGAGGTAACCGGGACAGTGAAAACAGTGCTCAAAGACAGGGAGAGCAAGCTCTCTCTTGGCACTTTGGATGTGGGACATACAGCGAGATGTTTGCTGCATTTGCGTTTGGCTGTTGGGAGATTTACAGCACAAAGATATCTAGTTGATTTGAAGCAGTTCCGAGAAAGTCTAAACATAATCCCCACTTTTCCCTCCTGGCACTTTCCATGTGGGAGATGTAGCAGGATGTAGATTGGTTTTGAGGACAACTCAATGGACAGTGTAGGGAGAAAAGTTCCTGGCTCCTTGAATGCCGTTCCTGGAGACACTGCGATCAATGTGGGAGATATGTCAAGATGTGTGTTGGTTTTGAGGACGGCTCTCTGGAGAGTCCTAGCAAAGAGGTCACACGGATAATCAGAGCAATTCTCAGAGACACTGAGAACAAGCTCGACAATTCCCTCCTGGCACTTTCCCTGTAGGAGATACCGCAAGACGTTTCTGTATATTGGGCACTGCGCTCTGCAGGGTGTTAGCAGAGACTTTCCCGGGACAGTGAAACCCTATGGTCAGAGACACTGAGAAGAAGCCCCAATGTTCCTTCCAGGCACTTTCAGTGTGGGTGCCTTCTCCACGTGGTTCCTGGTTTCACTGCAGCTCTGAAGAGAATGTTAGCAAAGAGCTCATCGGGACAGTGAAAACAGTACTCAAAGACAGGGAGAGCAAGCTCTACATTACTCTCTTAGCACTTTGGATGTGGGACATACAGCGAGATGTTTGCTGCTTTTGCGTTTGGCTGTTGGGAGATTTACAGCACAAAGATATCTAGTTGATTTGAAGCAGTTCCAAGAAAGTCTCTGTATATTGAGCACTGCGCTCTGCAGGGTGTTAGCAGAGACTTTCCCGGGACAGTGAAACCCTATGTCAGAGACACTGAGAAGAAGCCCCAATGTTCCCTCCAGGCACTTTCAGTGTGGGTGCCTTCTCCACGTGGTTCCTGGTTTCACTGCAGCTCTGAAGAGAATGTTAGCAAAGAGGTAACCGGGACAGTGAAAACAGTGCTCAAAGACAGGGAGAGCAAGCTCTCTCTTGGCACTTTGGATGTGGGACATACAGCGAGATGTTTGCTGCATTTGCGTTTGGCTGTTGGGAGATTTACAGCACAAAGATATCTAGTTGATTTGAAGCAGTTCCGAGAAAGTCTAAACATAATCCCCACTTTTCCCTCCTGGCACTTTCCATGTGGGAGATGTAGCAGGATGTAGATTGGTTTTGAGGACAACTCAATGGACAGTGTAGGGAGAAAAGTTCCTGGCTCCTTGAATGCCGTTCCTGGAGACACTGCGATCAATGTGGGAGATATGTCAAGATGTGTGTTGGTTTTGAGGACGGCTCTCTGGAGAGTCCTAGCAAAGAGGTCACACGGATAATCAGAGCAATTCTCAGAGACACTGAGAACAAGCTCGACAATTCCCTCCTGGCACTTTCCCTGTAGGAGATACCGCAAGACGTTTCTGTATATTGGGCACTGCGCTCTGCAGGGTGTTAGCAGAGACTTTCCCGGGACAGTGAAACCCTATGTCAGAGACACTGAGAAGAAGCCCCAATGTTCCTTCCAGGCACTTTCAGTGTGGGTGCCTTCTCCACGTGGTTCCTGGTTTCACTGCAGCTCTGAGGAGAATGTTAGCAAAGAGGTCATCGGGACAGTGAAAACAGTACTCAAAGACAGGGAGAGCAAGCTCTACATTACTCTCTTAGCACTTTGGATGTGGGACATACAGCGAGATGTTTGCTGCATTTGCGTTTGGCTGTTGGGAGATTTACAGCACAAAGATATCTAGTTGATTTGAAGCAGTTCCGAGAAAGTCTAAACATAATCCCCACTTTTCCCTCCTGGCACTTTCCATGTGGGAGATGTAGCAGGATGTAGATTGGTTTTGAGGACAACTCAATGGACAGTGTGGGGAGAAAAGTTCCTGGCTCCTTGAATGCCGTTCCTGGAGACACTGCGATCAATGTGGGAGATATGTCAAGATGTGTGTTGGTAAAGAGGTCACACGGATAATCAGAGCAATTCTCAGAGACACTGAGAACAAGCTCGACAATTCCCTCCTGGCACTTTCCCTGTAGGAGATACCGCAAGACGTTTCTGTATATTGGGCACTGCGCTCTGCAGGGTGTTAGCAGAGACTTTCCCGGGACAGTGAAACCCTATGGTCAGAGACACTGAGAAGAAGCCCCAATGTTCCCTCCAGGCACTTTCAGTGTGGGTGCCTTCTCCACGTGGTTCCTGGTTTCACTGCAGCTCTGAGGAGAATGTTAGCAAAGAGGTCATCGGGACAGTGAAAACAGTACTCAAAGACAGGGAGAGCAAGCTCTACATTACTCTCTTAGCACTTTGGATGTGGGACATACAGCGAGATGTTTGCTGCTTTTGCGTTTGGCTGTTGGGAGATTTACAGCACAAAGATATCTAGTTGATTTGAAGCAGTTCCGAGAAAGTCTAAACATAATCCCCACTTTTCCCTCCTGGCACTTTCCATGTGGGAGATGTAGCAGGATGTAGATTGGTTTTGAGGACAACTCAATGGACAGTGTAGGGAGAAAAGTTCCTGGCTCCTTGAATGCCGTTCCTGGAGACACTGCGATCAATGTGGGAGATATGTCAAGATGTGTGTTGGTTTTGAGGACGGCTCTCTGGAGAGTCTTAGCAAAGAGGTCACACGGATAATCAGAGCAATTCTCAGAGACACTGAGAACAAGCTCGACAATTCCCTCCTGGCACTTTCCCTGTAGGAGATACCGCAAGACGTTTCTGTATATTGGGCACTGCGCTCTACAGGGTGTTAGCAGAGACTTTCCCGGGACAGTGAAACCCTATGTCAGAGACACTGAGAAGAAGCCCCAATGTTCCCTCCAGGCACTTTCAGTGTGGGTGCCTTCTCCACGTGGTTCCTGGTTTCACTGCAGCTCTGAAGAGAATGTTAGCAAAGAGGTAACCGGGACAGTGAAAACAGTGCTCAAAGACAGGGAGAGCAAGCTCTCTCTTGGCACTTTGGATGTGGGACATACAGCGAGATGTTTGCTGCATTTGCGTTTGGCTGTTGGGAGATTTACAGCACAAAGATATCTAGTTGATTTGAAGCAGTTCCGAGAAAGTCTAAACATAATCCCCACTTTTCCCTCCTGGCACTTTCCATGTGGGAGATGTAGCAGGATGTAGATTGGTTTTGAGGACAACTCAATGGACAGTGTGGGGAGAAAAGTTCCTGGCTCCTTGAATGCCGTTCCTGGAGACACTGCGATCAATGTGGGAGATATGTCAAGATGTGTGTTGGTAAAGAGGTCACACGGATAATCAGAGCAATTCTCAGAGACACTGAGAACAAGCTCGACAATTCCCTCCTGGCACTTTCCCTGTAGGAGATACCGCAAGACGTTTCTGTATATTGGGCACTGCGCTCTGCAGGGTGTTAGCAGAGACTTTCCCGGGACAGTGAAACCCTATGTCAGAGACACTGAGAAGAACCCCCAATGTTCCTTCCAGGCACTTTCAGTGTGGGTGCCTTCTCCACGTGGTTCCTGGTTTCACTGCAGCTCTGAGGAGAATGTTAGCAAAGAGGTCATCGGGACAGTGAAAACAGTACTCAAAGACAGGGAGAGCAAGCTCTACATTACTCTCTTAGCACTTTGGATGTGGGACATACAGCGAGATGTTTGCTGCTTTTGCGTTTGGCTGTTGGGAGATTTACAGCACAAAGATATCTAGTTGATTTGAAGCAGTTCCAAGAAAGTCTCTGTATATTGAGCACTGCGCTCTGCAGGGTGTTAGCAGAGACTTTCCCGGGACAGTGAAACCCTATGTCAGAGACACTGAGAAGAAGCCCCAATGTTCCCTCCAGGCACTTTCAGTGTGGGTGCCTTCTCCACGTGGTTCCTGGTTTCACTGCAGCTCTGAAGAGAATGTTAGCAAAGAGGTAACCGGGACAGTGAAAACAGTGCTCAAAGACAGGGAGAGCAAGCTCTCTCTTGGCACTTTGGATGTGGGACATACAGCGAGATGTTTGCTGCATTTGCGTTTGGCTGTTGGGAGATTTACAGCACAAAGATATCTAGTTGATTTGAAGCAGTTCCGAGAAAGTCTAAACATAATCCCCACTTTTCCCTCCTGGCACTTTCCATGTGGGAGATGTAGCAGGATGTAGATTGGTTTTGAGGACAACTCAATGGACAGTGTAGGGAGAAAAGTTCCTGGCTCCTTGAATGCCGTTCCTGGAGACACTGCGATCAATGTGGGAGATATGTCAAGATGTGTGTTGGTAAAGAGGTCACACGGATAATCAGAGCAATTCTCAGAGACACTGAGAACAAGCTCGACAATTCCCTCCTGGCACTTTCCCTGTAGGAGATACCGCAAGACGTTTCTGTATATTGGGCACAGCGCTCTGCAGGGTGTTAGCAGAGACTTTCCCGGGACAGTGAAACCCTATGTCAGAGACACTGAGAAGAAGCCCCAATGTTCCCTCCAGGCACTTTCAGTGTGGGTGCCTTCTCCACGTGGTTCCTGGTTTCACTGCAGCTCTGAAGAGAATGTTAGCAAAGAGGTAACCGGGACAGTGAAAACAGTGCTCAAAGACAGGGAGAGCAAGCTCTCTCTTGGCACTTTGGATGTGGGACATACAGCGAGATGTTTGCTGCATTTGCGTTTGGCTGTTGGGAGATTTACAGCACAAAGATATCTAGTTGATTTGAAGCAGTTCCGAGAAAGTCTAAACATAATCCCCACTTTTCCCTCCTGGCACTTTCCATGTGGGAGATGTAGCAGGATGTAGATTGGTTTTGAGGACAACTCAATGGACAGTGTAGGGAGAAAAGTTCCTGGCTCCTTGAATGCCGTTCCTGGAGACACTGCGATCAATGTGGGAGATATGTCAAGATGTGTGTTGGTTTTGAGGACGGCTCTCTGGAGAGTCCTAGCAAAGAGGTCACACGGATAATCAGAGCAATTCTCAGAGACACTGAGAACAAGCTCGACAATTCCCTCCTGGCACTTTCCCTGTAGGAGATACCGCAAGACGTTTCTGTATATTGGGCACTGCGCTCTGCAGGGTGTTAGCAGAGACTTTCCCGGGACAGTGAAACCCTATGTCAGAGACACTGAGAAGAAGCCCCAATGTTCCTTCCAGGCACTTTCAGTGTGGGTGCCTTCTCCACGTGGTTCCTGGTTTCACTGCAGCTCTGAAGAGAATGTTAGCAAAGAGCTCATCGGGACAGTGAAAACAGTACTCAAAGACAGGGAGAGCAAGCTCTACATTACTCTCTTAGCACTTTGGATGTGGGACATACAGCGAGATGTTTGCTGCTTTTGCGTTTGGCTGTTGGGAGATTTACAGCACAAAGATATCTAGTTGATTTGAAGCAGTTCCAAGAAAGTCTCTGTATATTGAGCACTGCGCTCTGCAGGGTGTTAGCAGAGACTTTCCCGGGACAGTGAAACCCTATGTCAGAGACACTGAGAAGAAGCCCCAATGTTCCCTCCAGGCACTTTCAGTGTGGGTGCCTTCTCCACGTGGTTCCTGGTTTCACTGCAGCTCTGAAGAGAATGTTAGCAAAGAGGTAACCGGGACAGTGAAAACAGTGCTCAAAGACAGGGAGAGCAAGCTCTCTCTTGGCACTTTGGATGTGGGACATACAGCGAGATGTTTGCTGCATTTGCGTTTGGCTGTTGGGAGATTTACAGCACAAAGATATCTAGTTGATTTGAAGCAGTTCCGAGAAAGTCTAAACATAATCCCCACTTTTCCCTCCTGGCACTTTCCATGTGGGAGATGTAGCAGGATGTAGATTGGTTTTGAGGACAACTCAATGGACAGTGTAGGGAGAAAAGTTCCTGGCTCCTTGAATGCCGTTCCTGGAGACACTGCGATCAATGTGGGAGATATGTCAAGATGTGTGTTGGTTTTGAGGACGGCTCTCTGGAGAGTCCTAGCAAAGAGGTCACACGGATAATCAGAGCAATTCTCAGAGACACTGAGAACAAGCTCGACAATTCCCTCCTGGCACTTTCCCTGTAGGAGATACCGCAAGACGTTTCTGTATATTGGGCACTGCGCTCTGCAGGGTGTTAGCAGAGACTTTCCCGGGACAGTGAAACCCTATGTCAGAGACACTGAGAAGAAGCCCCAATGTTCCTTCCAGGCACTTTCAGTGTGGGTGCCTTCTCCACGTGGTTCCTGGTTTCACTGCAGCTCTGAAGAGAATGTTAGCAAAGAGCTCATCGGGACAGTGAAAACAGTACTCAAAGACAGGGAGAGCAAGCTCTACATTACTCTCTTAGCACTTTGGATGTGGGACATACAGCGAGATGTTTGCTGCTTTTGCGTTTGGCTGTTGGGAGATTTACAGCACAAAGATATCTAGTTGATTTGAAGCAGTTCCAAGAAAGTCTCTGTATATTGAGCACTGCGCTCTGCAGGGTGTTAGCAGAGACTTTCCCGGGACAGTGAAACCCTATGTCAGAGACACTGAGAAGAAGCCCCAATGTTCCCTCCAGGCACTTTCAGTGTGGGTGCCTTCTCCACGTGGTTCCTGGTTTCACTGCAGCTCTGAAGAGAATGTTAGCAAAGAGGTAACCGGGACAGTGAAAACAGTGCTCAAAGACAGGGAGAGCAAGCTCTCTCTTGGCACTTTGGATGTGGGACATACAGCGAGATGTTTGCTGCATTTGCGTTTGGCTGTTGGGAGATTTACAGCACAAAGATATCTAGTTGATTTGAAGCAGTTCCGAGAAAGTCTAAACATAATCCCCACTTTTCCCTCCTGGCACTTTCCATGTGGGAGATGTAGCAGGATGTAGATTGGTTTTGAGGACAACTCAATGGACAGTGTAGGGAGAAAAGTTCCTGGCTCCTGGAATGCCGTTCCTGGAGACACTGCGATCAATGTGGGAGATATGTCAAGATGTGTGTTGGTAAAGAGGTCACACGGATAATCAGAGCAATTCTCAGAGACACTGAGAACAAGCTCGACAATTCCCTCCTGGCACTTTCCCTGTAGGAGATACCGCAAGACGTTTCTGTATATTGGGCACTGCGCTCTGCAGGGTGTTAGCAGAGACTTTCCCGGGACAGTGAAACCCTATGTCAGAGACACTGAGAAGAAGCCCCAATGTTCCCTCCAGGCACTTTCAGTGTGGGTGCCTTCTCCACGTGGTTCCTGGTTTCACTGCAGCTCTGAAGAGAATGTTAGCAAAGAGGTAACCGGGACAGTGAAAACAGTGCTCAAAGACAGGGAGAGCAAGCTCTCTCTTGGCACTTTGGATGTGGGACATACAGCGAGATGTTTGCTGCATTTGCGTTTGGCTGTTGGGAGATTTACAGCACAAAGATATCTAGTTGATTTGAAGCAGTTCCGAGAAAGTCTAAACATAATCCCCACTTTTCCCTCCTGGCACTTTCCATGTGGGAGATGTAGCAGGATGTAGATTGGTTTTGAGGACAACTCAATGGACAGTGTAGGGAGAAAAGTTCCTGGCTCCTTGAATGCCGTTCCTGGAGACACTGCGATCAATGTGGGAGATATGTCAAGATGTGTGTTGGTTTTGAGGACGGCTCTCTGGAGAGTCCTAGCAAAGAGGTCACACGGATAATCAGAGCAATTCTCAGAGACACTGAGAACAAGCTCGACAATTCCCTCCTGGCACTTTCCCTGTAGGAGATACCGCAAGACGTTTCTGTATATTGGGCACTGCGCTCTGCAGGGTGTTAGCAGAGACTTTCCCGGGACAGTGAAACCCTATGGTCAGAGACACTGAGAAGAAGCCCCAATGTTCCTTCCAGGCACTTTCAGTGTGGGTGCCTTCTCCACGTGGTTCCTGGTTTCACTGCAGCTCTGAAGAGAATGTTAGCAAAGAGCTCATCGGGACAGTGAAAACAGTACTCAAAGACAGGGAGAGCAAGCTCTACATTACTCTCTTAGCACTTTGGATGTGGGACATACAGCGAGATGTTTGCTGCTTTTGCGTTTGGCTGTTGGGAGATTTACAGCACAAAGATATCTAGTTGATTTGAAGCAGTTCCAAGAAAGTCTCTGTATATTGAGCACTGCGCTCTGCAGGGTGTTAGCAGAGACTTTCCCGGGACAGTGAAACCCTATGTCAGAGACACTGAGAAGAAGCCCCAATGTTCCCTCCAGGCACTTTCAGTGTGGGTGCCTTCTCCACGTGGTTCCTGGTTTCACTGCAGCTCTGAAGAGAATGTTAGCAAAGAGGTAACCGGGACAGTGAAAACAGTGCTCAAAGACAGGGAGAGCAAGCTCTCTCTTGGCACTTTGGATGTGGGACATACAGCGAGATGTTTGCTGCATTTGCGTTTGGCTGTTGGGAGATTTACAGCACAAAGATATCTAGTTGATTTGAAGCAGTTCCGAGAAAGTCTAAACATAATCCCCACTTTTCCCTCCTGGCACTTTCCATGTGGGAGATGTAGCAGGATGTAGATTGGTTTTGAGGACAACTCAATGGACAGTGTAGGGAGAAAAGTTCCTGGCTCCTGGAATGCCGTTCCTGGAGACACTGCGATCAATGTGGGAGATATGTCAAGATGTGTGTTGGTAAAGAGGTCACACGGATAATCAGAGCAATTCTCAGAGACACTGAGAACAAGCTCGACAATTCCCTCCTGGCACTTTCCCTGTAGGAGATACCGCAAGACGTTTCTGTATATTGGGCACTGCGCTCTGCAGGGTGTTAGCAGAGACTTTCCCGGGACAGTGAAACCCTATGTCAGAGACACTGAGAAGAAGCCCCAATGTTCCCTCCAGGCACTTTCAGTGTGGGTGCCTTCTCCACGTGGTTCCTGGTTTCACTGCAGCTCTGAAGAGAATGTTAGCAAAGAGGTAACCGGGACAGTGAAAACAGTGCTCAAAGACAGGGAGAGCAAGCTCTCTCTTGGCACTTTGGATGTGGGACATACAGCGAGATGTTTGCTGCATTTGCGTTTGGCTGTTGGGAGATTTACAGCACAAAGATATCTAGTTGATTTGAAGCAGTTCCGAGAAAGTCTAAACATAATCCCCACTTTTCCCTCCTGGCACTTTCCATGTGGGAGATGTAGCAGGATGTAGATTGGTTTTGAGGACAACTCAATGGACAGTGTAGGGAGAAAAGTTCCTGGCTCCTTGAATGCCGTTCCTGGAGACACTGCGATCAATGTGGGAGATATGTCAAGATGTGTGTTGGTTTTGAGGACGGCTCTCTGGAGAGTCCTAGCAAAGAGGTCACACGGATAATCAGAGCAATTCTCAGAGACACTGAGAACAAGCTCGACAATTCCCTCCTGGCACTTTCCCTGTAGGAGATACCGCAAGACGTTTCTGTATATTGGGCACTGCGCTCTGCAGGGTGTTAGCAGAGACTTTCCCGGGACAGTGAAACCCTATGGTCAGAGACACTGAGAAGAAGCCCCAATGTTCCTTCCAGGCACTTTCAGTGTGGGTGCCTTCTCCACGTGGTTCCTGGTTTCACTGCAGCTCTGAAGAGAATGTTAGCAAAGAGCTCATCGGGACAGTGAAAACAGTACTCAAAGACAGGGAGAGCAAGCTCTACATTACTCTCTTAGCACTTTGGATGTGGGACATACAGCGAGATGTTTGCTGCTTTTGCGTTTGGCTGTTGGGAGATTTACAGCACAAAGATATCTAGTTGATTTGAAGCAGTTCCAAGAAAGTCTCTGTATATTGAGCACTGCGCTCTGCAGGGTGTTAGCAGAGACTTTCCCGGGACAGTGAAACCCTATGTCAGAGACACTGAGAAGAAGCCCCAATGTTCCCTCCAGGCACTTTCAGTGTGGGTGCCTTCTCCACGTGGTTCCTGGTTTCACTGCAGCTCTGAAGAGAATGTTAGCAAAGAGGTAACCGGGACAGTGAAAACAGTGCTCAAAGACAGGGAGAGCAAGCTCTCTCTTGGCACTTTGGATGTGGGACATACAGCGAGATGTTTGCTGCATTTGCGTTTGGCTGTTGGGAGATTTACAGCACAAAGATATCTAGTTGATTTGAAGCAGTTCCGAGAAAGTCTAAACATAATCCCCACTTTTCCCTCCTGGCACTTTCCATGTGGGAGATGTAGCAGGATGTAGATTGGTTTTGAGGACAACTCAATGGACAGTGTAGGGAGAAAAGTTCCTGGCTCCTGGAATGCCGTTCCTGGAGACACTGCGATCAATGTGGGAGATATGTCAAGATGTGTGTTGGTAAAGAGGTCACACGGATAATCAGAGCAATTCTCAGAGACACTGAGAACAAGCTCGACAATTCCCTCCTGGCACTTTCCCTGTAGGAGATACCGCAAGACGTTTCTGTATATTGGGCACTGCGCTCTGCAGGGTGTTAGCAGAGACTTTCCCGGGACAGTGAAACCCTATGTCAGAGACACTGAGAAGAAGCCCCAATGTTCCCTCCAGGCACTTTCAGTGTGGGTGCCTTCTCCACGTGGTTCCTGGTTTCACTGCAGCTCTGAAGAGAATGTTAGCAAAGAGGTAACCGGGACAGTGAAAACAGTGCTCAAAGACAGGGAGAGCAAGCTCTCTCTTGGCACTTTGGATGTGGGACATACAGCGAGATGTTTGCTGCATTTGCGTTTGGCTGTTGGGAGATTTACAGCACAAAGATATCTAGTTGATTTGAAGCAGTTCCGAGAAAGTCTAAACATAATCCCCACTTTTCCCTCCTGGCACTTTCCATGTGGGAGATGTAGCAGGATGTAGATTGGTTTTGAGGACAACTCAATGGACAGTGTAGGGAGAAAAGTTCCTGGCTCCTTGAATGCCGTTCCTGGAGACACTGCGATCAATGTGGGAGATATGTCAAGATGTGTGTTGGTTTTGAGGACGGCTCTCTGGAGAGTCCTAGCAAAGAGGTCACACGGATAATCAGAGCAATTCTCAGAGACACTGAGAACAAGCTCGACAATTCCCTCCTGGCACTTTCCCTGTAGGAGATACCGCAAGACGTTTCTGTATATTGGGCACTGCGCTCTGCAGGGTGTTAGCAGAGACTTTCCCGGGACAGTGAAACCCTATGTCAGAGACACTGAGAAGAAGCCCCAATGTTCCTTCCAGGCACTTTCAGTGTGGGTGCCTTCTCCACGTGGTTCCTGGTTTCACTGCAGCTCTGAGGAGAATGTTAGCAAAGAGGTCATCGGGACAGTGAAAACAGTACTCAAAGACAGGGAGAGCAAGCTCTACATTACTCTCTTAGCACTTTGGATGTGGGACATACAGCGAGATGTTTGCTGCTTTTGCGTTTGGCTGTTGGGAGATTTACAGCACAAAGATATCTAGTTGATTTGAAGCAGTTCCAAGAAAGTCTCTGTATATTGAGCACTGCGCTCTGCAGGGTGTTAGCAGAGACTTTCCCGGGACAGTGAAACCCTATGTCAGAGACACTGAGAAGAAGCCCCAATGTTCCCTCCAGGCACTTTCAGTGTGGGTGCCTTCTCCACGTGGTTCCTGGTTTCACTGCAGCTCTGAAGAGAATGTTAGCAAAGAGGTAACCGGGACAGTGAAAACAGTGCTCAAAGACAGGGAGAGCAAGCTCTCTCTTGGCACTTTGGATGTGGGACATACAGCGAGATGTTTGCTGCATTTGCGTTTGGCTGTTGGGAGATTTACAGCACAAAGATATCTAGTTGATTTGAAGCAGTTCCGAGAAAGTCTAAACATAATCCCCACTTTTCCCTCCTGGCACTTTCCATGTGGGAGATGTAGCAGGATGTAGATTGGTTTTGAGGACAACTCAATGGACAGTGTAGGGAGAAAAGTTCCTGGCTCCTTGAATGCCGTTCCTGGAGACACTGCGATCAATGTGGGAGATATGTCAAGATGTGTGTTGGTAAAGAGGTCACACGGATAATCAGAGCAATTCTCAGAGACACTGAGAACAAGCTCGACAATTCCCTCCTGGCACTTTCCCTGTAGGAGATACCGCAAGACGTTTCTGTATATTGGGCACAGCGCTCTGCAGGGTGTTAGCAGAGACTTTCCCGGGACAGTGAAACCCTATGTCAGAGACACTGAGAAGAAGCCCCAATGTTCCCTCCAGGCACTTTCAGTGTGGGTGCCTTCTCCACGTGGTTCCTGGTTTCACTGCAGCTCTGAAGAGAATGTTAGCAAAGAGGTAACCGGGACAGTGAAAACAGTGCTCAAAGACAGGGAGAGCAAGCTCTCTCTTGGCACTTTGGATGTGGGACATACAGCGAGATGTTTGCTGCATTTGCGTTTGGCTGTTGGGAGATTTACAGCACAAAGATATCTAGTTGATTTGAAGCAGTTCCGAGAAAGTCTAAACATAATCCCCACTTTTCCCTCCTGGCACTTTCCATGTGGGAGATGTAGCAGGATGTAGATTGGTTTTGAGGACAACTCAATGGACAGTGTAGGGAGAAAAGTTCCTGGCTCCTTGAATGCCGTTCCTGGAGACACTGCGATCAATGTGGGAGATATGTCAAGATGTGTGTTGGTTTTGAGGACGGCTCTCTGGAGAGTCCTAGCAAAGAGGTCACACGGATAATCAGAGCAATTCTCAGAGACACTGAGAACAAGCTCGACAATTCCCTCCTGGCACTTTCCCTGTAGGAGATACCGCAAGACGTTTCTGTATATTGGGCACTGCGCTCTGCAGGGTGTTAGCAGAGACTTTCCCGGGACAGTGAAACCCTATGTCAGAGACACTGAGAAGAAGCCCCAATGTTCCTTCCAGGCACTTTCAGTGTGGGTGCCTTCTCCACGTGGTTCCTGGTTTCACTGCAGCTCTGAGGAGAATGTTAGCAAAGAGGTCATCGGGACAGTGAAAACAGTACTCAAAGACAGGGAGAGCAAGCTCTACATTACTCTCTTAGCACTTTGGATGTGGGACATACAGCGAGATGTTTGCTGCTTTTGCGTTTGGCTGTTGGGAGATTTACAGCACAAAGATATCTAGTTGATTTGAAGCAGTTCCAAGAAAGTCTCTGTATATTGAGCACTGCGCTCTGCAGGGTGTTAGCAGAGACTTTCCCGGGACAGTGAAACCCTATGTCAGAGACACTGAGAAGAAGCCCCAATGTTCCCTCCAGGCACTTTCAGTGTGGGTGCCTTCTCCACGTGGTTCCTGGTTTCACTGCAGCTCTGAAGAGAATGTTAGCAAAGAGGTAACCGGGACAGTGAAAACAGTGCTCAAAGACAGGGAGAGCAAGCTCTCTCTTGGCACTTTGGATGTGGGACATACAGCGAGATGTTTGCTGCATTTGCGTTTGGCTGTTGGGAGATTTACAGCACAAAGATATCTAGTTGATTTGAAGCAGTTCCGAGAAAGTCTAAACATAATCCCCACTTTTCCCTCCTGGCACTTTCCATGTGGGAGATGTAGCAGGATGTAGATTGGTTTTGAGGACAACTCAATGGACAGTGTAGGGAGAAAAGTTCCTGGCTCCTTGAATGCCGTTCCTGGAGACACTGCGATCAATGTGGGAGATATGTCAAGATGTGTGTTGGTAAAGAGGTCACACGGATAATCAGAGCAATTCTCAGAGACACTGAGAACAAGCTCGACAATTCCCTCCTGGCACTTTCCCTGTAGGAGATACCGCAAGACGTTTCTGTATATTGGGCACAGCGCTCTGCAGGGTGTTAGCAGAGACTTTCCCGGGACAGTGAAACCCTATGTCAGAGACACTGAGAAGAAGCCCCAATGTTCCCTCCAGGCACTTTCAGTGTGGGTGCCTTCTCCACGTGGTTCCTGGTTTCACTGCAGCTCTGAAGAGAATGTTAGCAAAGAGGTAACCGGGACAGTGAAAACAGTGCTCAAAGACAGGGAGAGCAAGCTCTCTCTTGGCACTTTGGATGTGGGACATACAGCGAGATGTTTGCTGCATTTGCGTTTGGCTGTTGGGAGATTTACAGCACAAAGATATCTAGTTGATTTGAAGCAGTTCCGAGAAAGTCTAAACATAATCCCCACTTTTCCCTCCTGGCACTTTCCATGTGGGAGATGTAGCAGGATGTAGATTGGTTTTGAGGACAACTCAATGGACAGTGTAGGGAGAAAAGTTCCTGGCTCCTTGAATGCCGTTCCTGGAGACACTGCGATCAATGTGGGAGATATGTCAAGATGTGTGTTGGTTTTGAGGACGGCTCTCTGGAGAGTCCTAGCAAAGAGGTCACACGGATAATCAGAGCAATTCTCAGAGACACTGAGAACAAGCTCGACAATTCCCTCCTGGCACTTTCCCTGTAGGAGATACCGCAAGACGTTTCTGTATATTGGGCACTGCGCTCTGCAGGGTGTTAGCAGAGACTTTCCCGGGACAGTGAAACCCTATGTCAGAGACACTGAGAAGAAGCCCCAATGTTCCTTCCAGGCACTTTCAGTGTGGGTGCCTTCTCCACGTGGTTCCTGGTTTCACTGCAGCTCTGAAGAGAATGTTAGCAAAGAGCTCATCGGGACAGTGAAAACAGTACTCAAAGACAGGGAGAGCAAGCTCTACATTACTCTCTTAGCACTTTGGATGTGGGACATACAGCGAGATGTTTGCTGCTTTTGCGTTTGGCTGTTGGGAGATTTACAGCACAAAGATATCTAGTTGATTTGAAGCAGTTCCAAGAAAGTCTCTGTATATTGAGCACTGCGCTCTGCAGGGTGTTAGCAGAGACTTTCCCGGGACAGTGAAACCCTATGTCAGAGACACTGAGAAGAAGCCCCAATGTTCCCTCCAGGCACTTTCAGTGTGGGTGCCTTCTCCACGTGGTTCCTGGTTTCACTGCAGCTCTGAAGAGAATGTTAGCAAAGAGGTAACCGGGACAGTGAAAACAGTGCTCAAAGACAGGGAGAGCAAGCTCTCTCTTGGCACTTTGGATGTGGGACATACAGCGAGATGTTTGCTGCATTTGCGTTTGGCTGTTGGGAGATTTACAGCACAAAGATATCTAGTTGATTTGAAGCAGTTCCGAGAAAGTCTAAACATAATCCCCACTTTTCCCTCCTGGCACTTTCCATGTGGGAGATGTAGCAGGATGTAGATTGGTTTTGAGGACAACTCAATGGACAGTGTAGGGAGAAAAGTTCCTGGCTCCTTGAATGCCGTTCCTGGAGACACTGCGATCAATGTGGGAGATATGTCAAGATGTGTGTTGGTAAAGAGGTCACACGGATAATCAGAGCAATTCTCAGAGACACTGAGAACAAGCTCGACAATTCCCTCCTGGCACTTTCCCTGTAGGAGATACCGCAAGACGTTTCTGTATATTGGGCACAGCGCTCTGCAGGGTGTTAGCAGAGACTTTCCCGGGACAGTGAAACCCTATGTCAGAGACACTGAGAAGAAGCCCCAATGTTCCCTCCAGGCACTTTCAGTGTGGGTGCCTTCTCCACGTGGTTCCTGGTTTCACTGCAGCTCTGAAGAGAATGTTAGCAAAGAGGTAACCGGGACAGTGAAAACAGTGCTCAAAGACAGGGAGAGCAAGCTCTCTCTTGGCACTTTGGATGTGGGACATACAGCGAGATGTTTGCTGCATTTGCGTTTGGCTGTTGGGAGATTTACAGCACAAAGATATCTAGTTGATTTGAAGCAGTTCCGAGAAAGTCTAAACATAATCCCCACTTTTCCCTCCTGGCACTTTCCATGTGGGAGATGTAGCAGGATGTAGATTGGTTTTGAGGACAACTCAATGGACAGTGTAGGGAGAAAAGTTCCTGGCTCCTTGAATGCCGTTCCTGGAGACACTGCGATCAATGTGGGAGATATGTCAAGATGTGTGTTGGTTTTGAGGACGGCTCTCTGGAGAGTCCTAGCAAAGAGGTCACACGGATAATCAGAGCAATTCTCAGAGACACTGAGAACAAGCTCGACAATTCCCTCCTGGCACTTTCCCTGTAGGAGATACCGCAAGACGTTTCTGTATATTGGGCACTGCGCTCTGCAGGGTGTTAGCAGAGACTTTCCCGGGACAGTGAAACCCTATGTCAGAGACACTGAGAAGAAGCCCCAATGTTCCTTCCAGGCACTTTCAGTGTGGGTGCCTTCTCCACGTGGTTCCTGGTTTCACTGCAGCTCTGAAGAGAATGTTAGCAAAGAGCTCATCGGGACAGTGAAAACAGTACTCAAAGACAGGGAGAGCAAGCTCTACATTACTCTCTTGGCACTTTGGATGTGGGACATACAGCGAGATGTTTGCTGCTTTTGCGTTTGGCTGTTGGGAGATTTACAGCACAAAGATATCTAGTTGATTTGAAGCAGTTCCAAGAAAGTCTCTGTATATTGAGCACTGCGCTCTGCAGGGTGTTAGCAGAGACTTTCCCGGGACAGTGAAACCCTATGGTCAGAGACACTGAGAAGAAGCCCCAATGTTCCCTCCAGGCACTTTCAGTGTGGGTGCCTTCTCCACGTGGTTCCTGGTTTCACTGCAGCTCTGAAGAGAATGTTAGCAAAGAGGTAACCGGGACAGTGAAAACAGTGCTCAAAGACAGGGAGAGCAAGCTCTCTCTTGGCACTTTGGATGTGGGACATACAGCGAGATGTTTGCTGCATTTGCGTTTGGCTGTTGGGAGATTTACAGCACAAAGATATCTAGTTGATTTGAAGCAGTTCCGAGAAAGTCTAAACATAATCCCCACTTTTCCCTCCTGGCACTTTCCATGTGGGAGATGTAGCAGGATGTAGATTGGTTTTGAGGACAACTCAATGGACAGTGTAGGGAGAAAAGTTCCTGGCTCCTTGAATGCCGTTCCTGGAGACACTGCGATCAATGTGGGAGATATGTCAAGATGTGTGTTGGTAAAGAGGTCACACGGATAATCAGAGCAATTCTCAGAGACACTGAGAACAAGCTCGACAATTCCCTCCTGGCACTTTCCCTGTAGGAGATACCGCAAGACGTTTCTGTATATTGGGCACAGCGCTCTGCAGGGTGTTAGCAGAGACTTTCCCGGGACAGTGAAACCCTATGTCAGAGACACTGAGAAGAAGCCCCAATGTTCCCTCCAGGCACTTTCAGTGTGGGTGCCTTCTCCACGTGGTTCCTGGTTTCACTGCAGCTCTGAAGAGAATGTTAGCAAAGAGGTCATCGGGACAGTGAAAACAGTACTCAAAGACAGGGAGAGCAAGCTCTACATTACTCTCTTAGCACTTTGGATGTGGGACATACAGCGAGATGTTTGCTGCTTTTGCGTTTGGCTGTTGGGAGATTTACAGCACAAAGATATCTAGTTGATTTGAAGCAGTTCCAAGAAAGTCTCTGTATATTGAGCACTGCGCTCTGCAGGGTGTTAGCAGAGACTTTCCC